>NC_140939.1:39935934-40118434 GCF_014529385.1 Adiantum capillus-veneris
AATATCCGCAATGTCCCATAAAGCTCTGTACTTGTTTCGCATTGGTTGGTCTAGGCATATCCACTATAACTTTTATCTTCTCTAAATCCGTGGATATTCCGTTTTGTGAGACAATATGTCCCAGAATTCTGCCCTGTCGGACCATAAACACACATTTCTCAGGATTGAGACAAATGCGATATGTCCTACATTTCTCAAATACTTTTCTTAGGTGTTCTAGATGCTCATCTCTCAGAAGAGAATGTACACATAAGTCATCCATGTATATTTCTAGAAACAACCTTAAGTATTCTTTGAAAGCATGCGTCATCAGCCTCTGGAAGGTTGCGGGAGCATTGGTTAGACCAAAAGGCATAACCCGATAAGCATAAATTCCCCACTCCGTTGCAAAAGCTGTTTTATGTTGATCTTCCAGTGCTATGGCTAGCTGGTTATATCCTGAAAAACCATCAAGAAAAGAGTATGTTGTTTTCCCTGATACACGCTCTAGAACATGATCAGTTATCGGCAGGGGATAATTGTCCCTGATTGTTGCAGCATTCACTTTCTTTAAGTTGACACACACTCGGAGTTTTCCGTTCTTCTTGGGTACTACCACAATCGGAGATACCCAATCGGTGTGTTCAATCTCGTATATGAATTCAGCTTCCATTAGCTTATCTATCTCTTCTTTGATTCGCTTAGCAAACGTATCATTATATGTGTATGGTCTCTGTCTGCTAGGCTTTGCGTCTTGTTTTAGTGGGATTGTGTGTTGGCATATCGATGGGTCAACTCCCTTTAAGTCCTTATAAGACCATGCAAACACATCCCTATACTCTCTGAGAAGACTCAAAAGTCTCTCTTCCTCGCCTGGAGACAAATCTGTGGCTATGTACACCGGTCTAGGTGTCTCACCTGGAGCTGCTAAATCAACTTTTTTTGCATCCTCCGGTCCGTCATAAGATTCGTTCTCCCTTCTCTCTCGAATAGGTTGGGTTAATACCACCTTCCTATCCTCTATTGTGAATTTCCTATAGTGAGAGGGAACATCCATGTTTTCCTTGATTTTGGCGTTTTCGTCCTCTCCACTCTCAATTTCTGTCGTCCAAACTTCTTTCAGAGTTTTCTTGAGCTCTCTGTACTTGTTTCTACGTTCTAACTTGGACTCCGTGTGTTCTCTGTTGCGCTTGTTCTTTTTGATTTTTCTGTTTCAGTTTTCGTTCCATTCCTTTGAACTTGATTTCTTGAGCCTCTTTTGTCTTTTCGTAAGCTCTTTTGATCATTGCCTCTCATTCTTCCAGAAATCTTGTCCTTAACACAATCTTCCGCCTTTACTAGCATTAGGAATTGATTTTTTCCTCTTATTCTAGGCATCGGATTGGTTCTAACCCCCTTTGTTTTTCTCTTTGCTCTATAGCGTTTCTGGCGTTGTTTAGTTTGGTTCGGAAAATCATAAAATCGGACATCCGTTATAGTTTCTTCGTTTCCGCTTGAATTGTCCGTTGACTCGTTGTCTGCTTCATTTCCCCACTCTGGATGATCGGGAATGTCGTGAAACACCTCCTCTTCATCTTCCTTTTCCAGTGTATCGTTCTTTTCAGTTTCTTTTTCGAGTACAGTTCTCAACATGAAGTACGGAACCACGTCGTACCCGTCCTTGTCGCAAAATTTCGTTGTGGGACCATCCGGAATTGCACAAACATCTAGGGTTGCTAGAATGTGTGTCCATTCTAATGGTTCAAGCGTGTCCTCTGGAAAGGGTTCTCCTATATAAGTTTCGTCTTCGATAGCCCTTTCTAAAACATATTCTTCTCGCCTCAGACTTCCACATTTCGAGGCTCCACACATCCATAACTCCTTGGGCTTACCTAACCAAGCTGGAAATTCGGATCCCGCCAAAGTAGCTGAATCAAACTCCTCTACCGGTGTTCGGTTCACATCTTTGTAGCTATGGTCTTTCAGGTTCACACGTGTAGTGGTTTCCATATTTCTCAGGTATATGTGATCGTAGCCCCAATCTTGGACCATTTTCAACTGTCTCATGAATGGTCTTCCCAATATGATATCATAGTTATTCTCCTTGCCAAAATCGACAATAGCAAAAGTATGTTCGTATTCAATGCCGCAAGAAGTCACTACGACTTTCTCTAATAACCCCATAGGTTTCTCCATGTGTCCATCTGCTAATTGGAGTTTCAACCTAGTCTTCCTTATTGCTGGTTTCCCCCATTTTTTCCAGATTTCTTTTGTAGCAATGGCTACCCCAGCTCCGCTGTCTAGTATTGCCATCGTGTTCACTCCTTGGAATTCAACTGGTAAGGTTGTATTCCCCTCTTCACCTTCGCAATACTCTCCGACCTTGTTTAAGGGTACAGGCTTAGCGTTCTTTTGTGGTTTGCTCAGCTCTTGTATACCCTCTTGCAGTCTCGATGTTGGGTCTTTTATCCCAAATTTCTCCAAGCATTTTCCTACAGTGGTCCACATATGTGGTCTTAGCCTCAAAAGCTCAGCTAGAGTGATAGTGCATGTCACTGGTGTTGACAAGATCTCTATCAATCCTTGCGAGTCCATGACTTTTTCTGATGAGATTCTTCGTGAGGGAAGTGCTCTAATCTCGGATTTTGCTTCATACTCTCCTAAGTATGAAGGTAAGGTATTCAGTGAGTGAGGTTTGCTCTCCATTGTTCTAACAGAGCCCCCATCTCCCCAGTAAGATTGCAGATCCAAGTCCACTTGAGATCCTGCCTCAAATTCCACTATGGGAGGATTCCTGATGTCCTTTTCCCAATTTGTCTGATTAGCTTGGCAACTTAGCTCGTTTGCAAAGTTTGCCTCTCTCACTTGTTTCCAAAATTCATTGTAATCCTCATCTCTTCCGTAAGACCTCTGTATGACTGGATGAAAACTCTCTATCTCCTGATCGGTTGTGTTCAATACTATGCGGTCATCCTTGTGTGTATTTTCAGGCTTTTGTGCACTGGGAGTCTTTTCAGCTACCCGTGAAACGATAGTCTCTTGCTGAATTGGGTTTTCCGTTCCACAATTCATTGTTTCTTTTGGTGGTTCTAATAAGGCTTGTGCAGTCTCGATCATTCTCTGGCACATTTCAAGTCTCTGCTTTTCCAATTCCGCGTTTGGGTATGTCATCCACCTCTGTTCTTGTGTTTGGTTGTTCTTTAACCTAGCTTCGTAAGCTCTCATCAGTGCGTCCAATGGTTCGTGTACTTTGTCGACTAGCACTGATCCCCCTGAGCTTAAGCTCGTTGTTTCTTTGATACTCTTTTGTTTCGTTCTTTCCGGGCTCATCTCTCGTTTCCCGTTTTGACTCTCAAGTTTTTCTAATCTATCTTTAGTTTGCTTTAGTTCCTCAGCTAGAATAGCGTCTTCACGTTCTTTTCTCAACTTCATGCGTGCTTTTCTAGCTTTCCATGTGTTTCTCTGACTCCGCGGTCCTTGACTAACCATTTCAGTCGCTAACTTTCCATTCTCAGGTTCTCTAGTGGTTTTCTTAGCTTGAGCTCTAGTAACAACTTGCGTTGGTATCAGAGTTTCATTTTCAGACCCACTGCTGGTAGGAATAGTTTCTAGCATATTCAATGTCGTCTTTTGCACTTTGTTTGGATTCTTTGAACAATCCTCAATGAAGTGAGTAACCCCACACTCAGTGCAATAAGCGTTAATTCTAATGATTTCCGTATGTGGACAAACATTCATCAGATGGTCACCTCCACACTTGTAACAGGGTCCTAGTGCTGGTCTTGGTCCCATTTGATTCGTCCTTTGTGGATAGGATGGTCTTTGTCCTGTTAACCCTCCATGAGCTATGAACATCAATGTTCTTGCGTCCAAATTGTATCTCTCTTCATCAGAAGCACTTGTAATTGTTGGTATTCCAACATTCCCAATCATGCCCCATGGTTCTGGTTGTTTGGGTTCTTCTGGTGGGTAATACACAGTTGGAGACATGTGTGCACCAGATTCTTCATAATAGGCTTGAACAGGCACTAAGGCTTGTTCTTCCTGATTCTCTAAGGTTGGTGCATATCTAATGCCCACTGGTCTTGCTCCTGGTAAAGGTGGTTGTTGTCCCAATACCGGTTGCGGTCTTTCTATCCCCATAGGTCCTGGTACATTTCCCGTTGGGTATCGAGGTACTGGATGTACTTGAGGTGGTGCTAATTGAGCAGGAGGTGCATACTGACGCTCCCTTACATACCCTTTGTTGTAATAGCACTCCTCTGTTGGATGGTTTGTCCATTTTTGTTCAATAGCACACCATTTCAGTGTTTTTGGCAATGGTTTTTGGTATGGTGCCATCCTTTTTAGAGCATCTTCTATCATTTGCTCTACATTTGGCATGGTTGTTGTTTGAACATTCTTTTTAGTGGTAGTCTCGCTCGCTACGGAGGAGGAGCTACTGGATGCAAAATCTGTATCCGCTGACACCTCTCCATAAACCGTACAGTTATCCACTAAGTACAATGCCTCTCTCGTTACTTGCTCGAAACTTGTACAAGCTTTCAAGTGCAAGTCCTTCTTGAGAGTGTCGTTTCTCAGTCCCTCAATAAAGAGAACAGATAGTCTGTCATCTTGTGGTCGTTCACGTACTGGACATCTCTCAATGTATTGTTTGAAGCGAAGTGAAGCTTCCTTCACTTTTTCGTGTTCTCTCTGTTTAAAAGCATATATTTGTGAGACCGTATTGTGCTTAATCCCTCGTTTTGAGAATTCCTCAGCAAACTCTCTTAGCAAATGGTCAATGTCATGGAATCCCCCTATGTTCAGTGGTTGAAACCATGTCAATGCCGTACCTTCTAGAGTAAGACCAAATCCCTCGTATTGTGTATGGAAATCTGTTATCTGCTCAGCTCTTAAGACTTGCTTAAAGAGTGACACATGTGCATACGGATCTCCTGAACCACCATACTTCTTTGGCATACACTTCGCTACTTGAGATGGTCTCATACGTCTATGGTCTGCTACCAATCTCATTGCTCCTGTGTCCCGGCTAAAGCTTTCTCTAGCATCATGGACTTCATGGGTTACCCTTGTCGGTTCCCCTGCCCTGAATCTACTACTAGGAGGTAAATGTGATGGTTCCGCTTCGAACCTTGGACCTGGAGTGGTATATGTGGGGATTGGAACTGCACTACCTCGATTCGTATCCATTGACTCTCTGGAATGTAATGATCCCATTGGTCCGGGCTTCGAGTACTGAGGTTGACTGAAAGAGTCAGCAGCCTGAGTTCTTTGTCCTCCTGTCGTCATTGGGTTTTGCACTCCATTTGTTGGTGCTGGTCTTTGTGAGCTAGAAGTAACATAATACTGATGTAGTGGTCCCCCAAAGTATGTATATCCTTCTAATTCTTTCTTGCCCATTGTTGAGTATTGCCTCCCATACTTGTCGTAAGCGGCAATTTTCACTTCCGATCCCTCTGTGTAGGTAAAGACATAAAGTCTTTTTTGGTCTGTCAACTCTCCGGTGTAGGGTTCTTCACATCTATAATAGAGATCTTGCTCCCCATTATTATATTTGTATAGCCCCACATAGATGTTATCAGTGTTGATCCTTGTAGTTTCATTCTCTCTTCTTAACCTCGCATCAGGGAAGTTCATTATTGGTGCTTTCTCCTCAATTTCTTCATCTACCTTGGCTTTGGTGCCCATTAATCCCCACTTGTCCACAATGTTAGGGTTTAGGACTACCAAGTACATGGTACCCTCGTCATCTAGATATCTATCTCCGCTATAGCTCACAGGCACTAAGTCCTTGAACTCACTAGGTCTCTTCTCTATCTTTACACAATAGCGGTCCATTCCATCTTTGTAGAT
The DNA here is from genome assembly GCF_014529385.1 of Adiantum capillus-veneris. Lineage (NCBI taxonomy): Eukaryota > Viridiplantae > Streptophyta > Polypodiopsida > Polypodiales > Pteridaceae > Adiantum > Adiantum capillus-veneris. Next base: position 39,941,749 of record NC_140939.1, read on the forward strand.
CTTGGCACCTTGCTCATTGTCGTACTGGTATCTTATGAACAATAGCTTCATTGTGGCGGAAGGGTTTGATGATCCTGCTGCCATATTTTCTCTGTTGTTCAGGTTCAAGTGTTCCAAGTGTTCGGTGAAAATCTCGTAAGATCTCTCCGAAGAAGTATCAGAAACACTTCCTTCAAAGATCAGCTCTAATGGTTGCACCCAACTTTGGTTTACACTTTCCTCGGTTGATATGACACTTGCATGTTCCTCTTATTTTGGTTGGTTATTCTGGAGATTCCTGCCCGATCTCAAATTCATCAATTCTCCTAAAGGACATTAACTTTTCCGTCTCGGCAATTTGTTTTCCCAAGTTTTTGTGGTCAGAATTGATCCAAACTGATTGATACTTGGTCAATTGTTTAATCTTGTCAATTGGACAACTTCAGTTTCATCAAGTGAGAATTTTGTTGCAGTTATGCTAAAAAAGACATTATACGCGTATGATGTCTTTTTTCACAGATTTAGACTATTTTGGTTATGCTCACTCTCAGTAGTCCCCTTATGCTCTATCCACTCACAAAATTCAGTTTGAACTCTGTTTAAGCAAGTTATGGCTAATTTAGGCTTTTCTTGGCAATTTTCCGCTTTTGACTTGTTTTTTGGGTCAATTGTGATCCAAATGGGATGAAACTTGAAATATAACCTCTAGACAGCTATTACAATGGATCTGTGTTGGCAAAGTATCAAAATATGTCCAAAATTAGGTCAAAGACATCATACGCGTATGATGTCTTTTTCATCAATTTGGGTCAAAACTTGATATTTATGCTTTCTACAGTGTTTGTAACAATCTTGTCAGGTCAGATATCAAAAATAAGCAGTGGATGTGCTAAAAGACATTATACGCGTATGATGTCTTTTGTCCCAGATTTTGACTATTCTTGGTTTTAAGCCTTCTCCAATGTTTATAATTGAGTTTCAAGTGTTTTTGTCAGGTTTGAATGTAAAAACAAGATCTGAATCCAAAATTTTCTATTCTTTGCGTTTCTTGGACTCCGACTTGTCTTTTTGGGTTTCTTTGAGTGTTAATGCTTTTGTTTTAAGTTGAAATTAGGGTATAACCCCCCTTTTGAACACTCTGGTAAAGTCAAAATTTCTGTTTTGGTCTCTGTTTGGTCATTTAGACATCATACGCATATGATGTCTAAAGTTGCAGATTTCCAGTTTTTTGGCACAGAATCCTTCCTAAAGCTTCCTCTAGTGCTCAGCAACTCCCAGATACACAGAAAATTTCTCTGACTTTTGTTTATTGCAAGTTTCACCACTAACTCGACGATTTAGTGATCTAACATGCAATCAACCATATCAAGCAAATACTCCAATGATTGCTAGCTCTAGATCAGGATCAAATGAAGTCCTACCTAAGCTATTCCTAATCATAAAATGGGTTTGGTAATTGTGATTTTAAAGAGATCCACTGTCACTCACGGACTAGCAAATTCTTCTTCTATCAACAATTACTCAACACCAACAAAACAACAAACAAATCTAAGCTAATCTAAAAATACTGTCAACACGGAAGACCCAGGAATACCCCACTTCCTAGTATCTCTCGAGATCTTCGGAGTCCACCACTCCTAGATCTTTTCTAACTAAAGTATACAAAGTAGTTTATACGACTCACCTCGTAGGATTAGTCTAAGGTCACCTGCTTAGGGCTCTCGTCCCCGGCAGCGGCGCCAAATGTTAAGGCGGTTATGCCGCTAGCGGAAGCTAAATAGCGAGAACTCAACCAACAACAGAATTTGTCAAACGAGGACGGAGCTTGACCCGCAGGCGCATGGAAACAACTAGGTGGGTGTCAAATCACCTACTCGACCTTCTAATGACAATCACTACTAAGGAAATCAAATCTAAGTTCTAAAATACGCAAGTGACTGAAATCCGTACTACGAACGAATGCTATACGAAACAGGATCTAGAATCATTGAATCGATCTCAAACTCAAGGGGAAGTCTATACACTAGGTAAGAACAACACCCTAAAAACTTGAACTGCAAAATCAACCTATAATCACTCCATGCCGTAAACGCGTATGAAGACAGCCGAAAAATACAGGTGATCGAAACTTGACCCCGATGGTACTAATGTGTAGCTCTACTCGTTGTGGTTCTATAGATATGCTGCACACTCCATTCCGACACACGAGTTGGAAGAAAACTCACACCGAAGCTTGTAGGAACTTACCACACATAGAAGCCGATAGCGCACACTCTTGGTATCTATGCGTAGCTCTCGCCGTTGCTAACACAATGGCGGTGTCGCTTCTCCAATGGCGGCTCTGTAGCTCGCGTAGCAAGTAGATAAGACTCTCTCTCTCTCTCTCAGACACAGTCACGGCGCTCCAAAAACTCTCTTTGATTAAATAAAACTCTATCCCCTTAGGTTACAAAAACTTTGGCTTATATACCTCAGCCTTGGAGGTGAGAACATCTCTAACTAAATACATCAGCAAGTGAAATTACTGCGGAATTACAAGCTGGAAACTCAATTGAGTCCCGTTACTTAATGAATGGCTCCAATCAAAATCAATGTCAGAAAGACATTTATTACAATCAATGGTTACAAAAATGATGAGTGTGAGCAAAAATCTGGGTGTGATCCTCTGCTGGCTCAACAGGAGGTGGACGAGCCACTTATGAAAAAAGTAAAGAAGAAGGTTGCTCCCAAGCAAACCAAAAGTCAGAAAGTGGTAAGAATGGAAAGACTAGTGGAGCAGTTTAGAGCAGAAAGAGCTCTAAAGGGTGACTTTGAAGAAAAGTGGGTGCCAGACCCCACCAAAGTCGGAACTAGCTCAGCCAGGCCACATGTTGATCAATACGATCAATATATTAAAGCTTATGAGGAGTCAGAGGCTATACTGGAGCAGCAACATGTCGAGCCATACACTAAAGAGGAGGTACAGCTTTTAAAAGCTGAGCTGAAAAAGGACGACAAGGGGAAAGGGAAAGTATATGAGTCTACTAAATCTCAAGAGAAAGACGGGCAAGCCGACAAGGGGAAAGCCAAGGAAGCTGAGGACAGATACCCCTCTATGACTGATGTACCAAGCCCGAAGAAGACGAAAAATATCGTGGAAGAGACCACAATAGAGATGGACACAGATGATTTGGAAAAGCCGAAGGCCGAGACCAAAGAAAAGGAGATAGATCCAGTTCAGCAAAAGAGAAATGATTATGAGGATCTGGTAGAGATAGGGTACACTGAAGAAGAGGCCCTTGAGGCAGTTTATGGGATCACCCTACAAAAACAAGATGATCGGAGAGGGACGGAGGAAAAAACAAAGAGTACAAAATAAAGTGAAGAGAAATTGGACGAACAGAACGTACTAGAAGAGCCGAAACCAGTGGAGGTGGTGGCAGAAAGAGCTTTAGAGTTGACAGATGAAGATGAAAAAGACATGCACATGGTGCATGAACTGCTAGGCAAGATCAAAGAAAGATCCAGGGCAAAGGAAGTAGAGATTGAGACAGCCAAACAAAGGGAAGCAGAGTTGCAGAGGAAATTAGAGAATGCTATGACTGAATCTGAAAGTCATAAAGCATCACTCTATGATGCGGAAAACGAGAGAGACGGCTTGATACTCCAGCTAGCCGAGGCTTCAAGAGAGGTAACAAGTGCACAGGAAGCAAAGGAGCGGATAGAAGATGAGTTGGAGGCGGCCAAGGATGAGCTCATTGAGCTAAGGGAGAGAGTCGAGCTCCAAGAAAGAACAATCACTAGACTCAGGACTACCCCTAGAGCTAGCAGAGCAGGAACCGAACAAGAGGGAGCTATCGTACCAACTTTGGAAGACCAGGTCCGAAACTTACAAAGAGAGCTGAGATTAGAGCAAGTGCAAAGGTTGCACATTGCAGAGGGATCATTGGCCGTAGAGGAGAGGCTCACATTAGAAAATCAAACACTACGGACAGAGAATGAGGCCCTCCGCAAACAGCTCCAAGATCTACAAGAGCAACAAAGAAGAGAGACAGAGACACCACAAGAAGAATCAGGTGGAGCAGCCATAGAGCTACCAGAAACTGGAGAGACAACCACAATTGAAGATCCAGCCACAGCTCAAGAGGTGGCCTCGACTTCAAGAATCTCTGAAGAAGAAGAACAAAGGCTCCATGACCAAATAGAAAAGTCAGTAGAGGAGAGTGCCAAGGCGGAAATGGAATGGGAGAGGAGACTCCTCATCTCCATTAGACTTCAGGGATTAGACACAAAAGTGCTCCATGAAGAGTGGATGCAACCCAGCCTGCCTTTCCCTTTGATGAAATTTGAAGTGCTAAAGACGAAAAAGAGAATAGAGGAGGAGCAGTATGTCGCTCTTTATGAAGGCGACATCACAAAGGAGGAACAGTCAAAGAAGATAGTAAATTCACAACCTAGATGGAGGAAAGGTTGGCTGAACAAATACCCAGCCTACCTCATCTACTTGGTGGAGGCACCAAAGGAGATTCGGGAGAATGCAACCTTCTGCCCGGTGCCAAGAGTCAGAAACTGGAAAGAGCATGGCAAGATTGCAGAAAAGAAGCCAAATTGGCTTAATTATCCCAGGATGCCAGGACCAAAGGCAGGAGAGAGAATAGGTAAAGCCTACATGGTGAAAACCCTAACGGACACCATCAAGCTCTTTACTGGCTCTCCTGACCTTTCGTGTCAAATGCTCAAGAAAATCTGCAGGACTCTCTTAGCTTGCATTGAAGTGTTCGCACCAGATAAAGCCACGACCTCGAGTCTACTATCGACGGCCGACACAGTGACTGATATGATATATGATCTTTCATTGCAGCCTTCTCCAAAAGTGTTGCACCTCCTATACCAAAGGATTATGTTTTTGCCTAGCTTCCACATGTAAACATTCGAAGAAGCTTTCTACACCGGCTTTTTCACCCACGAAAGCAAAATATTCGGCCCACCCTTGACCATCGGCAACCTACGATACGAATCACATTTTCAGATGCTCAAGACAACAGGACTTTATTGACCAAGCATAAAAGTCATGTCAGGGACGACATGAACGCGGAGGGGGGGAGTGTTGAGCCAGCAGAGGATCACACCCACATTTTTACTCACACTCATCATTTTTGTAACCATTGATTGTAATAAATGTCTTTCCGACATTGATTTTGATTGGAGCCATTCATTAAGTAACGGGACTCAATTGAGTTTCCAGCTTGTAATTCCGAAGTAATTTCACTTGCTGATGTAATTAGTTAGAGATGTTCTCACCTCCAAGGCTGAGGTATATAAGCCAAAGTTTTTGTAACCTAAGGGGATAGAGTTTTATTTAATCAAAGAGAGTTTTTGGAGCGCCGTGACTGTGTCTGAGAGAGAGAGAGAGAGAGAGAGAGTCTTATCTACTTGCTACGCGAGCTACGGAGCCGCCATTGGAGAAGCGACACCGCCATTGTGTTAGCAACGGCGAGAGCTACGCACAGATACCAAGAGTGCGCGCTATCGGCTTCTATGTGTGGTAAGTTCCTACGAGCTTCGGTGTGAGTTTTCTTCCAACTCGTGTGTCGGAATGGAGCGTGCAGCATATCTATAGAACCACAACGAGTAGAGCTACGCATTAGTACCATCAGGGTCAAGTTTCGGTCACCTGTATTTTTCGGCCTGTCTTCATACGCGTTTACCGCACGGAGTGATTATAGGTTGATTTTGCAGTTCAAGTCTTTAGGGTGTTGTTCTTACCTAGTGTATAGACTTCCCCCTGAGTTTGAGATCGACTCAATGATTCTAGATCCTGTTTCGTATAGCATTCGTTCGTAGTACGGATTTCAGTCACTTGCGTATTTTAGAACTTAGATTTGATTTCCTTAGTAGTGATTGTCATTAGAAGGTCGAGTAGGTGATTTGACACCCACCTAGTTGTTTCCATGCGCCTGCGGGTCAAGCTCCGTCCTCGTCTGACAAATTCTGTTGTTGGTTGAGTTCTCGCTATTTAGCTTCCGCTAGCGGCGTAACCGCCTTAACAGCCCACTGTGTACAGCATCTTCCCTCTTCTCGGCAAGCTTTGCAACGGCTACATCGGTGACAGATTGGAGCTTGGAGCTTCCATAGACATGGAAGCATTGTGAGATTGATAGATTCAGCTCATGCATCGAGGTGGGAAGTGAGTTTGAGCCTTTCTATGAGCTCAAAGAAGCACATAAGAAAGTCGTTCAGTTTTTGGCAGTTTGACAGCAGTCTACTGTTTTGCTCATAACTTGAGCTACAAAGCTCCGATTCCAAAACTTTTGGTTCAAAATGGAGCTGGCTTCAAGCTCTACGACTTTTCAGAAGGAATCATTTTCTGATTCGGAGTTCACGTGGATCTGAAATTAAAAACACAGAGACTATTTTTCAGGACAGTTTTGGGCTCTGTTGTTTTCTTTGCTGCAGACAGCTTACCCGTGCACACTGCAGGTAGTAGGCACATATGAGGTGGATTGGTTTGATCTGCTCAATTGTGAGCATTTGCAGGTGTTACAAGATCAGGTTTGACTCCCAGGTACAGGTTGAGTCTAGTACTCCGACAGGTGTTGCCAGTTGCAGTTGAGTGGTTCTTCTGCAGTGTTGTGGCTTGCATACATGGTCTTTGAGCGGGTAATGCTCTATGTATGCTTATGTGGTGAGCAGTAGATCTTATGAGCAAGTGTAGAGGTTGGTTGTGGATGATATGTATGGTCACCTGTGGTACTCTTTGTCAGCATTTGCTGGACACAGGTTTGCAGAGCTTATGCATGTATGTTGAGTGTAGTTTGATGCGCATTGATTGCTCATTGTATTGAGCTTGCAGGACAATGGTTATTTTGTGTTGATAGCCATTGTGCGTCGAAACTATGGCGAAATTTTCCCAGGAGTTTTATGCGCATAAGTTGATGCGATCCAGGTTGTGATTACGATTACACTCAGTGATTTGCGTGTGGTGTTCTCTGCAGGTGGGAGATTTGTGTGTGTGTATGCATGTGCGCGTATGTTGCACGTGTCAATGCAAGGAACTTGCCAGTACACCGTGTGCGAGCCACAAATGGCTCCAAGCACACAACAAGCATAAACTAGTAAGCTCAAAGAAGGCGATGGCGTGTCACTCACCGCTCTATGCTTGCTTCGTGGAGGATTCCTCGCCGCGAAGAAGAAGGAGCCGCCGCTTCGCCTCGCTGAACCGCTTCGCCGTCGCCGTGCCGTCGTCGCAATGCTCTCTCTCTCTCTCTCTCTCTCTCTCTCTCTCTCTCTCTCTCTCTCTCTCTCTCTCTCTCTCTCTCTCTCTCTCTCTCACGCATACACACACACACAAAGAGAGAAGAAGAAGAAGATGGAGATGGAGCAAGAGCACTCTTCTATTGCACAAATGAGAGAATGAGTGAATTTTAGGTTTGGTTGACTTTTATATGAGCTCGCCCCATTCACACTTGGGCGCCCATGCTTAGCCAACTAATCCCTTGAATGTTCCAGTTAGAGTGCGCCTCTCATCGCCGATCACTCTTACCCTTTTCCTATTGGACCGACAAGCCCTGTACCTGACTCTACCAAATAAATAATACAATATCTGCCGTAGGTTACAACATCCGTCGTAGGTGATAGGGTGTCCGTGAGCCATGAGGGTTAACATGCCCCCCATCCTGATGTAGATTCTGTCCTCGGAAGCTATTGAGTTGAAGCTCGTTCGTCGAGGTGAAAGAGCATTTGAGATGAATGTCCTTAGCCTTCTTCAGTCACTGCAAAATTAAACAACATTGGCACAGTAATTGCATTTTCATAAGCGATTAAAAAGCATATGCAGTTTTAGGCAGACAAATTGATTGGTAACAGAATTTTAAACAATTTGTCAGCAATAAACATTAAATTGCAATGTAATCAAATGCATAAACAGATGTAAAGGTTAAAAATTAAACAAGTCTGGGGTCGCTAATTTAACGGTCGAAAGGCACTAGAGATCGACTATTAATACCATGGGTAAGCTTCTTAATTTTCTTTGGTCAATTAAGTTGTTTAATCGCGAGAGCCAAGTATTTCATGTTCGAGGGCTGACTAGAGGCTATACCTAGAAGACCTTGTAGTTAAGCTACAATCAAAGTAATTTGTCATGAAATCATCGCCTGACTAATTACTTTTTCTTTGACCCCCCAAAGTCTTTTCACAGTGATTCAATTTTGATGTGTGTGTTTATTTTGTATGCCTTGGGTTTTTTGCTTTTCAAGGAAAAGCACCCATATTGGGAACCTCTAGGGCTCTAGTACCATAGGCGATACATGTGAGTGAAGTACCCAATCAAGCTAAGATTTCTCTTCCAGCTTAAGATTTTACATTGTGGCACTTTGAATTTTTGTTTGTTCGTTTTCAGCATTTTAATTTTGTAACTTTAGGGGGTCATGTAACACTGTTACACCTCCCTAAGCTCATCACACTAGTAAACTCCCTTTATAAATTTAAGCTAAAGGTCAATAGGGACTAAACCCACTAGAAAGCCCTAGTACATTTCACACAATGCTGCCTAAATCGGATTGAGAACCTAAGTAACCATTGATAATTAGGAAGGCATTCCCCATGGTATTACGAGAAGATCTCTAACACCTAACTTGGTCAAACTAGCTTAGTCGCGGACTGCTTGATTTTTAAATCTAGACAAGTGATTATGACAAAAAAATTCATTGAATTTAATGTTTGGTACTAAGCAAATGCGATGAATATTATGCTACCAATCACCATCAAAGCAGACAAACATGGATGCAAAAAGATAAGGGCCAATGCTAATGGACAAGAAACACCTGTTTGTGTTGATGGTTGTGCTTGATTTGAAGTGTGAACGAGAGAAAGATTCCATGAAGGTCCAAATCCTAACCACAGCAACACGTTCCTGTACACACTAGGAAACACAAAGAATACCTCTAGGAGGCACATCAGTGGGAAGAAAGAACTTTTCTAATCACTCAACTCTAAAACAGAAACACTCCTATTGTAATAATCCTACCTACCCTCCATCACTTGAGTGATGAAGATCAAAGGTGTTTTATGGCATAAGTTTCTGTTTCAGTGTACCAGATGCGAATGTGTAGGTCTGAGTCAATGTTTTGACTTTAATTGTGCATACTCATTTGCTATTTGCTCTTGCTCTTTATTATTTTTGTTTTTTGTGAGTATAAGTCTATATATATACATTCCCTAAGATTGGGAGATTGAGAGGTCAGGGAGGAAGGTTGAGAGGGAAGCAAGTGAATGATGACTGTCAGCAAACACTCCCCCCTTCCTTGGGTAGATCATACCGTTTGAAATGAGCTTGTCGCCCTTTGAAACCAATTGTTCCAGTTGGTAATAGGTGGGGATTTTTGCCAGTGGTTTTCTATTACCTTAGGTGCCTCATCGAGTTGCAAGGGTGGTAAGGTACTCTCCCAGGATCAAACTTGAAGTGGTTCATCACGTGATTCTTGAACACTAGGAGGTGTGGAATTGTTTGTAGCTTTATTGAGGTCCACTATTGTAGGTGGAGGCTGTGGAGAAGCTTTTACCTCTATGGATGCATTACATGAGGAGCTTGAAGCTTCATAGGACTCCCCCCTTCTTGAGCTAGGTGGAACAAATCGTTCTTTCTTCGGTACCCAAACTAGCTCTGGTGCGGGTGTGTAGCATTCTGTGATTTTTTCTTTCCGCTATCGTTGATTTGTTTTGGAGCTACAGGATTGGGCTCACATGGGTCAGGTGACAGGTAAGAACACAATCAACGTTTTGGCACCCATATTTGATCATTTCCTTGATAGGAGCCTTGGGCTTCCAATAGTAGTTTAGGAATCCAGCGCAACGTTTATTTACATTTCTTGGGGCGAGTGGAACGTTTCTTACAAGGCTTTTGTTTTTTAGCACTAGCTATGGTCTCTAAAGAAGCTTTAGGAACCCACTTGTATGTTTTCTTCGTTATATTAGGATGAGTCTTGTCAGAAGCTATATGCATTGCTTGTAGCATATTTAAAGGTACGAGTGGTGGCATTTCATCCCACTCAGGTGTTACCCAGGTCGTCCCCCTGTTTCCCCAAGTGTCTATGGTTGCTACTAGGTGGACCCAATCCACATTGTCCGACTCAGTCATCCCAGGTAGTACATCCATATAAGGAGAATCTTCCCCAACATCAGTGTCCGCTTTACACGTGTAACAATACTACAATGGGGCCGAGTGAACTGTGGTGTCAGATCTATGATCAATTATAAACCTGTTTCCTAGAGGATATGCTCGACCAGTCACAAGATCCACTCGAATGACAGAATCTTGGAACTGCAAGTAGACATGGTTTTTAGACCAGTCATGCACCATTTTTGCTTCCCTCATGAAAGGACGTCCTAAGATCATCTCCGATGCTATAGTGTGTTTGGAGAAATCCATAACAATAAAGGTAATCCTTATTTTATGTCCAAATACCTTGATCTTGAGATCTTCTAGCATCCCAATAGGTTTAACAATAGACCCATTGGCCATCTTCACCACTATGGTTGTGGTCGCAAGGTGAGGTCTTCCCATAGTTTCCAAGCAATTTTTAGTCATAATGCTAACCCCAGCGCCACCATCAAGGATTCCCTTCACAGTTAATCCCTTAGTAGTGATTGGTATGGTCGCATTGGATTCATCACCCTCAATGTATTGTCCCAACTTGTTAACAGGTATTTCTATAACAAGGTTCTCATCTAGGTTGGGTTGTGGATCTATGTATTCCTCCTCTATTGGCATCTCCCCAGCTCCATCCATCTATGTATTCCTCCTCTACTGGCATCTCCCCAGCTCCATCCATCTATGTATTCCTCCTCTACTGGCATCTCCCCAGCTCCATCCATCGGTGCAAATTGTGGTAGCCCAAACTTCAGTTCTCCATTGAGGAAGGCTCAAAGAGCTGAGACTAGCTCAAGGTCTTTATATAGTTTGGACATGATGGTGGTTCTAACTTCGGAAGACATGAAATCCATCAATTTGGCAATGTTTAACGGCACCTTTTGGCCTTGAGTCCCTTGACGTGGGGAAGATAGGATCTCCATTTCTTCGATAGGATCAGGTAGTCCCTCTGTAAACATTCTTTCCATCAAGAAGTGAGTACGCCCACTTTCCCATGACTTTAAGTCACTTTCTTCTTGGATGACACCAGGTATGTCCAAGGGTCTATGGACTTGGTGAGGTTGTTGTTGTGTAGGAAACACAGTGTCTGTAATCTGGATCTTCCTAGGTGCTGGTTCTAGATCCCTTTGGGTATCTTCTACCAAACTCCTTAATTGCTTGACTCGCTCAATCTCCTCTATAGGGTTTAGGTAAGTTCCTATCTTCTTTTTGGATCCTGGCCATTGTGGCTCATGAAGATCTTCCTTGTTGGTTTCTATGTTAGTGGTTGTTTTGGTCTCCATGGTTTCAGTTGAATCAGAATCTTCTTCAGCGTCGTTTGTATATACGGGGTCGTCACCAGTCCCTATGTTGGTCTTTAAACTGGGGTCTAACTTCGCTGCTTTTTGCGATCTCTTTCTTCGTGGTTTCTTCTTTTTCTGAGATTGGGCAATTGATGACGTGTCTCTTTCCTCAAGAATATAGTTTTGTTTTTGGAGCATCGATCGTGTGAGTACGTTTACTGGTACCACGGGTGTACTTGGTGATGGCTCCTCGGTAACTTCAATCAAGTTTAATGGTGTGATCTTCGGTGCATTTGGATCTATGCCACATCGGTTACACATGAGTATCGGCATTGTAGACGTGCTCGCTTGATTGGTTTGCATTAATGTGGCGTTCTTTTGTAGCCTAATAGGACACTCGGCTACACGATGTGGACCTCCACACTCATAGCATTGAAGAGGTGGTCTCTTAGCAGTGTAATTGATATTTTGGCCTCTTGCCGCAAGAGCAGCTACTTGATATACAGGTTTGACTTGTCCCCAATAGTCCTCCATGTAGTATTGTGGACTTTCTTCAAGCACATCCATCCCATAGGCGATATTAGGATCTATATCTTCCTCACAGCCTTCCAAACAAGAAATAGATGACTCACAACCCACTTGATTCACAGAAGTGATTCTCGGATGTGGTGGTTGCAGTCCTAGCACTGGAGGTGGTAAAGGTGTTGTTTGAACAACATTTTGGGCCCTAGGGACCATATGTTGTGATATTTGTTCAAGAGGTGGGGCCAGCATCAATGCAGGCACTCGAGGTGTGTCTGTCCATGCTAAGGTTGGTCTATTGGCCATCGCACGCTTAAATACTATGCAATCCTTAGCTTGATGACCATACCTCCTACATGCATAGCAATTCCCATTGAATTTTACTCTAAAAGTAGGGCATTCACTCGTACTATGCGGTCCATATCATACTGAGCACCATTGTTGCTCCCTTCTTGGATACATATGATTGTTTTGCGGAGCACGATTGTCTCTAAGACTCTCTTGAATAGCCTTGGTGAGATATGCTAAAGTCATCTCAGATATCTTTGGCTCCTTAGCAATAGGCTTTAAGGTCATTGGCTGATGCCCTGATGCTTGCGAGCTAATAGATTTAGGCTCAACAGACACTCTTTCTCCTGGAATCATTAAATTATCCTCCAATTGGATCGCATTGGTGGTGGCTGCTTCCCAAGTGGTGATACCTCTAATGACTAGGCCATTGTAGATATCCTCATGCCGTAATCCCCTAATGAATCTATCAAGCATTTGGTTATTGTTGAAGTGCTCATTTGGATTACAACGAGAATTCAAATGCTTCAAGCGACTTATAAATTCTCTCACCGACTCTCCTTCCTCTTGTTGAGCTTTCTAGAGCTGAGAGGCTACACCCCAAAGCACTCCCTCTCGTATGTATTCTTTTAAGAACAGTCTCCTAAGAGTAGGGTAAATCGTTTTTTCTTCCACCCTTAGGGTTCTATACCAATCCCCAGCCTTTCCACTTAAGGTTAGGCTTAAAGCATTGCTCTTATGTAGGTCATTGTGTTCTCCTAGAGAATCGCATATTTGTTCAAACACTTCGATATGCTTTCTCACATCCCCGTCTCCACTAAATTTTTGTGTGAGCTTGGCTATTTGTACTGCCTTACTTCTAGGCTCTCTATTAGGCGTGTTACGCATATTCTCAGCAATAGATCGACCAATAGCTTGAGCAAATGTTGCCAAGTCACCTAAGTGAGCAGGCACCGTGGGTGAAGGTGCTCCAGAGACTACATGTGGAGTAGGTATTGGCATTGGGCTTGGCGCATAGGAAGCCCTTGGGTTCCACGTTGGGTACAATGTTGTGCCATGTGGTGGTCCATAGTTCATATGGGTGGCCCTAGGCATAGCAAACATCGGATGTGACATGCTAATGCTAGCCAGTATAGTCCCATGGAAATAAGAACTTGTGTATTGTGGTTGTGGAGCATAGGTAGTTGAAACAATGGGAGGGGTAGGGACTACATGAGTACGAGGACCCATGGGTGTATACGATTGGTACACACTTGTAGGTACCGTTGTTGCAAGCATTGAGCTACCATGTAGCGGTGCTTTACTAACAAATAAGGTCCATGGCGTGTTTCTCGGCATGCCCATCATTGGGGTAGGCATGGTAGCTGTGGTGTCATCAAGGGAAAGATGAGCTAGACTTGGAAAGGTGAAGCTATCACTTGTGGGCTCAGATTGCACTGAGAACCCTGGAGAAACAACATATGGGGGATCCATTGGACTTACCGAGGGAGTCTCCATTTGCGATAAGGTCGGTTGTTTAGCCTTCCCTATATCCAAGAATCTCATGAAACCCGTTGAAGGCATGTTGATCCCCTTGTTCTGTCTCTCTAACTCAATGACCCTATGGATGACCTCACAAACTCTTTGTTGTTGATCCTCTACACTAGTAGCACCCATTGTGGATTGTAGGACATCTAACCAACCCACGTGATAGGTGTGACCTGTGTATAGGTCGGTCAGAGTCTCTGTCCATCACCACCAAAGCGGAGAAGACCATCACACTCTTCTCCACGCCATAATTCAAAGAGGGATGATAAAAAGCAAGAGAAGTACTCCCAGTTCTCATTTAAGAACACTCCATCTAGGGTTGAGGTGCTAGGGGTGTCCTTTGAGCTAGATGCAATGTTGCTTTCTAGGGGCTGGCCCTTAGCGGTTGCTAAATCAGGAGCACTTGATTTCTCTCTTAGAAAGGATATTGACATAGGAGCTTTCGCTTTTAACTGTCTTTGTTGCTCCGCCTTGCGTAAGCTCTCGACTTCCTTTTCCCTCGCTACAAGGATATATCGCTCAACCTCTTGCACTTCGGCAAGGCTTCTACCATCGGGTAATATGACTTCGGAGGGAAATAACTCTGAAGAGTAAGGAGGTGCAGTGAATGAAGTATTCACGTGCACATTCTCTAACGGTATAGGGTCTATGTTGGTCATGAATGGAGAATTTACTTCCCCACCCCCCTCATTTACATCATTAGCTCCATGTTCGGAGCGAGTGGCTCTACTAAAGGTTTCCTTCAGGCGGCTAAGCACACTCGGCCCGGACTAAGGACCCATGGCATGCATGTCTTGGCTCGAGCTATCGGGATTAGGCATTGCGAAACCCTCCATGACGTCGTAGTTAGAGGAAGAGTCACTAGCCGCTATGTTCGGGTCTTGGTTTGTACTACCTTGGGTCCCCGCCGAGGGTCCATAACCTAAAGTAGGTGGATATTGAGAACTCGTGTAAGTCGAAATTCTCTCTAGTTGCTCCGTCTCTAGCACATGACCAGAGCGCAAATGCATGTGCCTTTGGCACCCTACAAACATCGGCGAATAACCTCGAAGGTTAACCGCTTACCTTTTTTAAGCGTCCATTTTCACTCGTGTTTTTTACATTTTTAATGTTTTTTAATGTTTGATTTTTTTGATTAAAGTGTGTGATAGCTCGAAATGAGCGTATCACTTAGAGAGTCGCTGTGTGCTTTCCCGCACAATTTTCGAGCATCTGACGTTCCGTTGGTCCTCAAAATATCGATTTTTAGCTACGTGTGAAGCTAAAATTTGTTTTTTTAAAAGGCGACTGAGGCCTAGGCCTAAGCGTGAGCTTGGGGGGGTCTGGGCTTGGGTCTGGGAGATATTCCCGATCTCGGTCCTACCTTTTATATATATATATTTATTTATTTATTTATTTTTATTTTTATTTTTATTTTTATTTATTTATTTATTTATTTATTTATTTATTTATTTATTTATTTATTTATATTTATATTTAAAGGATAAGATCGTCGCGGCCTGCGCGAGAGCACACACACACTCTAGCTACCTACTTCTAACTAATACACCTACTCTTACACACTGACACACTCTATTAACTCTCACTAATCTACTTCCTACTTACTGTACACAGAAAACTAACTACCTTAATACACAGAGAATAAACAAAGTACCTTTGAAATCTCCATTAACAAAGAAAACTAACTACCTTAATACACAGAGAATAAACACAGTACCTTTGAAATCTTCATTAACAAAAAAAAAACACACAGTATAACACCAAATCCCTCTTCTCAACACACACACGCACACACTCTTTCCCTACCTTTCCTATAATCGAAATTGCACCACGGAGAAGCACAGAGTGCTACTCGATCTTAATGCACGGCATTCCCCAGCAACGGCGCCAAAAATGTGCGCGTATGTTGCACGTGTCAATGCAAGGAACTTGTCGATACACCGTGTGCGAGCCACAAATGGCTCCAAGCACACAACAAGCCTAAACTCGTAAGCTCAAAAAAAGCGATGGTGTGTCACTCACCGCTCTATGCTTGCTTCGTGAAGGATTCCTCGCCGTGAAGAAGAAGGAGCCGCCGCTTTGCCGCGCTCAACCGCTTCGCCGCCGCCGTGCCGTTGTCACAATGCTCGATCGCACTCTCTCTCTCTCTCTCTCTCTCTCTCTCTCTCTCTCTCTCTCTCTCTCTCTCTCTCTCTCTCTCTCTCACTCTCACACACACACACACACACACAAGGAGATGAAGAAGAAGAAGATGGAGATGGAGCAAGAGCACTCTTCTATTGCACAAATGAGAGAATGAGTGAATTTTAGGTTTAGTTGACTTTTGTATGAGCTCACCCCATTCACACTTGGGCGCCCATGCTTAGCCAACTAATCCCTTGAATGTTCCAGTTAGAGTGCGCCTCTCATCAGCGATCACTCTTACCCTTTTCCTATTGGACCGACAAGCCAGGTACCTGACTCTACCAAATAAATAATACAATGTCCGCCGTAGGTTACAACGTCCGTCGTAGGTGATAGGGTGTCCGTGAGCCGTGAGGGTTAACAATGCATCGATACCACACAATGTGGGCTTGGTGATTAGCTCATGGTTTGACAGGTGTACATTTATCTTGGCACACTCACAGGAGTGAATATTGTGATGTATGCTTGTGTGGCTACGAGCTAGGTAGCCGGATTCGAGCACTAATGGCTTGAGGTTTTTCAGTAGGTTTCAGCTACAGGTTTACAAGTTTACAGGCAGGTTTGAGGGCTTATTTGGGCGTTGAATTTTCAGCCATTGTTTCCTCTTTGCAGGTATCCATGTATGGCTCAGTTGTAGGCTGATCTGGGACACGTTTGTGACTTGTTTATGCACCTGTTTAAGAGCTGAATTTTGGGGCTGTTTTGGGACTGATTTGTAGGCATATTTTACAGCCATACAGGAGCTTGGTTTACTCTACAGGAGCCTCGTACACTTGGCATTTGGGATTTGCATCATTGCCATTTGTGGAGCACAGTGTTGTTACACTACAGCGAGAGATTTTATGCATGGATTCGCATGAGCATTGTAGGTGCTGGTGAGCTCTTTTTTGAGAGCATTTTCTAGTTGCAGGTTGCTTCTTTTGGATTAGTTGAGTGCATTTCATTGCTATCGTACCTAGAGTAGAGTTACAGCTCTTGGTTATTTTTGACATTCACTTATAGTAGTCAATATGTGTGAGACTTTCGAGTCTAGGACAATGACTCATGAGAGACGGCGTTCTCGTTCGTGTCGACACTTGAGATGTTGGCATTGTGGTCACACAGGGCACATTAGATGGCGATGCTTTTGTCGTATGAGACAGCACAGGAGACATGCTAGTCTCAAGGATGCAATAGATGCTATACGCTCCATTAACTTGACAGTTTCAGGATCAGATACAGTGTTTGAGTACCCTAGTGACAGTGACGTCACATTTGCTTCCTGTATTACTCCTGATTATTTGACGTCTGAGGATAGTGCACTTCTTTTGCAGTGGGTGCTAGACAGGGACGCTACTTTTTATGTCACTCCGTATCGTGACTGGTTCAGTAGCTATTCTAGCAGAGTGCATGGTAGTGTGCGATTGGCAGATGGGTCACTGCATGAGATTGCTGGTTCAGGAGATGTGAGACTGTCATTACCGAGCGGTGCATCATACGTGCTTAGAGATGTGCGTCATGTGTTAGATTTGACGATGAGTTTGATCTCCGTTGGTCAGCTCAGGGATAGTGGATGTCAGGTATCGTTGCTTGAGCGATCTTTTGCGTTGCATTTGGGTTCGCTGGTGATTGCGAGAGGTGCTAGAGTTGGCACATGGTACCCATTGCACATAGTACTGGTGCGAGATGGTCGAGTCTCAATCTTGTTATAGCCATGCAGAGAGCGAGAGACCCGGACAGCCTCTTTTGCTCATGGGTTGCAGGGTGCTTTGCATGGAGTGCAGAGTAGTGAGCTCGTTGTGCACACAGTTGGGGCACGACTTGAGCAGTCACACAGAGAGGTGACAGAGTCAGACATGCATGCTTTGCTAGTGACAAAGCAAAGCAGAGAGTCAGTTGTGCGAGATACTTCTATGCAAGATAGACAGGTAGAGCGGTCTTGCTCTAGTGAGCCACGATAAGAGGACGTTGTGCAAGAGTCTACGCATAAGGGGTTAGAGCATGAGAGCTCTAGTGAGTCACAACAGATTAAGTGGTCATGTTTGCAGTGGATGATTGCAGAGGAGGCTGAGATGTCAGTGATTATGCAATCATTCCTTTCTATGCTCGACAGTGAGCATGGGGATATAGTTGTGCAGGATATGTCTTCCAACAGACACCTAGAGCAACTGGTTTGCTCTAAAGTTGCACAACAGGTTGATGCGTCTTTTGCGGACAGTCAAGAGATGCATGTGGCTGACACGCCTTGTCAGTCAGAGATGCCTATTGCCAACGATATATATGTTGATGCATGCTCCGTAGAGCTAGCAGGGCCCGCTAGCATTGCATAGGCATTCGGTGGTCTCATGTAAGAGATGTTGATCTTGAGACCGGATATCACAGCTGCAGTGGGAGCATTTGCAGTTGGGGTTGTCAGTCGTTTGTTGACTGATGATGGCATAGTACACGAGGGAGATATGTAGGTATTGCGTACATACTTGCAGTACGTGTGTTGTACGTCTGGTGGTGTATGGACTTACACGGAAGTAGGACAGTCGGATGCACACGATCACAGCCAGCCAGTGGGCATCAATTGAGAGCGATTTTCTCTCGCCTTTTGTAGTCTTTAGACTAGGTTCCCTTGCTTAAAGACACAGTCGCCTTTAAGTGGGAGGTTGTTGGGGTATAGGCGCCTGTGCCTTGCCCGGTCGCCCAGAGTCTCGGCGCCCACTGACTTGTATACCTTATACATAGCATAAGTGTGTAGGGGGCTGCTCACTCTTTGAGTCTCCCCACCCATATTGTGTGTCGTGTGTCTCCTTCTCTCTCTCACTCTCCGTCTGTGGTGCTCCCCGATCCCCTTCAGTATATACGCCCATTACTCTAGGGCTATCTATCTTTTCCATTGCACACTAAGTAATACACTCTCTGTTGTGTGCCTTGAGCTTCTTTCTTCTTCTCCAAGCTATGCGTTCCAACAAGGCTTTAGCTACAAACATGTGAACAAATCTTCGATAAAAAATAATGTACCCCAAGAATGACCTCAATTATGAGACCGTACTTGGTGCTCTGGCTTGCTGAATACTCTTGATCTTGTCCTCAGGTATCTCGATGCCATTTCTCAAAACAATGTGTCCCAGTAACTGACCTTTACAGACCATAAACACAGACTTGAACGGGTTTAAGCAGATTCTTTTCTCCTTGCACCTTTCAAAAACCATCTCCAAAAATAATAATAGCATCTCTTCAGTGGAAAACACAGTGAAATCATCCATGAAGATGGCTAAATTTTTTGTAAGAACTCACTGAAGATTTCCATCGTACACCTCTGAAATGTAGCTGGAGCATTACAAAGTCCAAATGGCATTACTAGATACATAAATGCTCCCCACTTAGTTACGAATGTTGTTATTGCTTTGTTTCTTGATGCAATCTTCAGCTGGTTAGAACCATTATAGCCATCCATAAAGCTATACATCTCGGGGCCGGCAATCTTGTCTAGCATCATATCCGTAAATGGCAATGGAAAGGGGTCTGTAATGGTCTGTGCATTGAGTTTTCTATAGTCGAATAGACTCTGAGCTTGCCGTTCTTCTTTGGGACTACCACTATAGGAAATAACCAGTCCATGCTTGCTACCTCTGTAATGAATCCTACCTTAAGAAAATTATCAATCTCCTCTTTAACCTTCTTTGCATAATTGGGATTCATTTTGTATCTCTGCAATCTTACTGATCCGGCATCAGATTTCGATGGTATGCGGTGCTGGCATACTTCCGGATCCACTCCCTTCATATCTATATGTTCCCAAGCAAATACATCTTTATACTTTTGGAACAGTGCTTTGGCTTTTTCCTTGATCTCCGGCTTCAAATGTTTGTTGATTTTAATCATTCTTGGTTCCTCCTCTGAGTCGAGGTTTTATTCTTCAAGTTCTTGATCATCTGGAAGCAACCAATTTGGTCCATCTCCTTTTCTCTTAGCCAATATTTCAACTTCCTTGTCTGCTTTAATGCCCGCAGCATAATCATAAAATGGGTTTCCAACTTCCAGGAGATCATACTGAAGATCTTGTTGTGGTACTGCTGGAATTTCATCATTCACCTATGAATGATGCTCTGAGCCGGTTTCTACTCTTCCATTGAGCTTTTGATTTATTGGTTCTTTTATTAAGTGTTTTTAATTTAATTAAACTAGATTTACTCTAGCTTAATTCTCATTGGTCCACTTCCAAGGCCATCCAATAGGAACTGAGTACACCTTGTGGGCATCTGGGCTAGGGAGCTGACATGTGTCCCTCATTCCCTTTGTGTAAAGGGAGCTTGTGTGTGTGTGTGTGTGTGTGTGTGTGAGAGAGAGAGAGAGAGAGTTTCTCTCTCATCTCCTACTCCTGGGGCTCGCCCCCTTCTATGTAGGGATGGTTGAAGACTTTTGGGACACACACAAAGCATCCAGTTTCCCTAGACTTTTGACCTTTGGACAGAACCTTTGAATTTTGGAACCTTAGCATTTTGGAAGTCTTAATGGGCTGAACCTTAGGGTCTTTTAAGCCCATTGGTGCACATTGCTCTTTTGCAGATGGCCCCCCTTTTGGATCCCTATTTTCCCTCCTTTGGATCCCTACTATGGCCGGTCTGCTAGCTTAACCAATATTGTAGCTTTTTTTCGCCTGGCACTTCCCCATATTAAATACAGTTTAACATGAGAAAATCATTTAGGAGAATTAGATATTAATTATTATGAAATTACCTCTCTCTTGAAATCATAGTTGTCCTTGACTATGGGGTAGAGAAGATAAAGCATATTCATTAGTCCTTTTTCCTAGCAGGTAGAGGATCCCTATGTTACCCTACGACATCGTTCTAGAATGGATACTAGTCCATTTGGTGCTTGAGAGCCTAAGCTGCCGCCGCAAGCATGTCTGCACATTGGTCCTATCAATCTTCCATAGTAGAGTGACAAGCTCTACTTGGTGTTCGGGAGACGTCGTCTTTGCAAACTTGATCTAAGCATGCATACAACTTCATTTTTGTGCACAATAAAGAAAAAGAGAGTCTTATAAGACAAAAACTTTGTTCATTTTTAACATTTGTACATTTGCTTACTCTAGGGAAGCATTGTAAGCATTGACAAGGTTTAGGTTATCCTTTAATTGTATGTCTTGCATCCATCTAGCATCTTCAAAAGGATAATTCTTAAACTTAATAAGATATCGTCAGATAGTATTACCGCCTGTTAGTACCTTGTCTTCATGTCGGAGAATGGACTCGGGCTGCAGCACCTCTTCTTGGTCCTCGATCTCCGGTGGGTCTTCAATAGTTGGTTCTTGAGGTGGCTCTCCTTTGTAAGGCTTTAGTAGGCTCACATGGAAAGCATTGTGTATGAGCCAATGGTTGGGCAACTTGAGTTGATAGGCCATCTCATTGATTGGCCTAAGAATTTGGAAGGGACCATAGTACCTTTTTGCTAACTTAGCATAGTACTTTTGGTGTCCCGTAGGATTCTTGCCCGTCGTGTGCCTTAATCGAGCCTTGGGAAGTTTGAGTAAGACCCAATCATTATCTTTAAAGGCTTGGGCTCTTTTGTGCTTGTCAGCAACAGCCTTTTGCCTTTGTTGTGAGATAGAGATAGCATCCTTAATCTTTTGGAAAGATTCTGGTAGGTCTGGGCTATACTCAATTGCAACGAAGATCTTCCCATGTACCTTAAGTAGCAAGGGACTTTTTGATCTTCCCTCAATTACCTCAAAAGGTGCTTTTCCCGCGGAAGTATGTACGGTGTTATTGTAGGCATACTTCACTAAGGGTAAGTACTTCTCCCATTGGGATCTTTCATCTACTTCCGTTATGTAGGATTTTAGTACATCGAGAATTGTTAGGTTATCTATTTCACTTTGGCCATCCGTTTGTAAGTGATAGGCCGAAGAGAAGTTTAGCCTTGTTCCTAAATTCTCAGAAGACCCTTCCAGAAATTATTGGTCATTCTAGGATCTCTATCCGACACTATGGACATTGGCAAGCCATGGTACTTGAAGATTTGTGAAATGGACAGGGTTGCCATTTGATGGGCTTTGATAGTCTTTTTGACAGGTATAAAATGAGCTTGTTTACTGAACCTGTCCACTATCGTCCATATTCCCGTACTCCCATGGATAGATTTAGGAAATCCAAAGATAAAATCCATGGATATGCTCTCCCATGGTGAATTAGGGGTTGGCAAAGGTTGAAGCAATCCAGGTTGCTTCCCTCTATCAAACTTCGTCTTTTGGCATACCACACATTTAGAAACATACTCTTGTATGTTTGCTTTCATGGTAGGCCAATAGAAATATGTTTCAATCCCCTTTAGGGTAGACTGAATCCCTCTACGCCCTGCTCACGTAGTGAGCTAGTAACGCATAGTCTATTGCCATAGAGAAGATAACCATCTTGTAAAGTAAATGGTTCCTCTTTCTTCCCTGGTGCAAGGGCTGAAATCACATCTCTAAAATCGGGACCAATAGCATACTCATCTATCATAGGAGATAGATCATTGTGAGTTGCTATGGAAACCACATTCACTCTCGGCCGTCTTGAGAGTGCATCGGCTACTTGATTATGTTTGCCAGCAATGTGAGCAATATGAAAATGAAATTGCAAAAGAAAGTTTGCCCACCTCATTTGTTTGTCGGAGAGCTTGGCATGTGTCATGAAGTACTTAAGACTTTGGTGATCCGTTCACCAAAAGAAAGGAGTCCCCAATAAATAGTGCTTCCATAAGTCTAAGGCATGTAGAACTGCGAGGAGTTCCTTTTCATATATGCCTAGAGCTTGCTCAACAGGGTCGAGCCTTTGACTTTCATAGCCTATGGCGTGCCCTTCTTGAAGCAAAACAGCTCCAAGGCAATCACCACAAGCATCACATTGGACCTCAAATGGCTTTGAGAGATCTGGTAGTGTAAGCATAGGTTGAGGGATAAGCTTTTTCTTTAAGCTTTTCAAAAGCATTGTTCTCCTTGGCAGACCATGTGTACCGAACGTTTTTCTTTGTTAGGTCATGTAACGGTCCTGCTATTAGTGAAAACTTTTCTATGAAGCGTCTATAGTATGCGCACATACCTATAAAGCTTCTTAATTCATGAAGATTCCTTGGTTTAGGCCATCCTTTTATTAACTCTAACTTTGATGGATCCATTTGGATGCCATCTTGAGAGATAATGTGACATAAATATTGAATCTCTTGTAAGAAAAATTCACATTTATTTCGATTAACATAAAGTTTATTCTCTCTTAGAACTTGAAATAGTACCTCGAGGTGTTGCTTGTGTTCATCTAATGAATTAGAGTAGATGATGATATCATCAAAGAACACTCCTATAAAGGTTCGGTGAGGCCTGAATAGCTTCTCCATCAAGCGGTTGAATGTGGATGGTGCATTGGTCAAGCCAAAAGGCATGACAATCTATTTGTAAAGACCAAACGTAGTGCGAAATGCGGTCTTTACAATGTCTTGATCAAACTATCTTTATTTGATGATAGTCAATCCTACTAAAGTAGGTGGATCCTTGTAGCTTATCACATATGTCTTCTAGCCGTGGAATGGGAAACCTATTCTTGATAGTGATCATATTTAGTGCTCTATAGTCGACACACATACGATATGTGCCATCTTTCTTTCGCACTAGTAGCACAGGAGAACAAAATGGAGATGAGCTAGGCCTAACCTGTTGGGGTATAAAGCCCAATGTGGTCGCCCAGGTAAGTGGGTGGGCCGCTAGGTATGTACACATATTCTTTTGTAAAAACCTAATAAGAACTCACTATCCTCTACACATTACAGTAGAGCGAGTTCACCATATCATCGTGCTCTTCTTCTCGCACTCTCTCTCGCGTCGCACTTCCGCTCATACTCCTTCAACTGAGAGCTCAGATCGAGGCTCGGGCCAGCATTTGCAGGGAGCCATAGTCACCTGCTCAGATTGGAGTGAGATTCGACAGGCGAAGACACCGCCATCGTTCGACTTCCACAAAGTTCTACGCAGGCCATTTTCGACTACGTGGTCTCGACGGGTGCAGATTTGACTCTGCAAATTTGGGGTTTTCGGCCTACGACTGTAGGTGCTAAGGATATCTGCACTTACAGAGTGCTGATTTGTGGTTGTCTACACAACGAAGGACGGCTCACAATTCTTGGAGGCGTGTCACATACGACACGAACGCACCTACACATAGACTGTAGGCGACATCCACTAGTTCATCAGGTAGCTTGTGTTTGCTGCTTGATATTCCAGATTTCATCCTGACATTGTAGGTACTTCCACATGGGATGTATTGTCAGAGATGATGTATGTCTGTTGAGGGTTTGTTGGCTATGAGTCACGCAGCAAACAACCGCCTCAGCGGTTACAACATACAGTGAGAAATTTGTGGATGTATGACTTTGTGGGAAGTCTATGTACTGTCAAATTTACTGCAGCCTTTGTTGAGGGTCGAGTGAGGTTTTATTGAGCTGGGGGATTCTCGAATGTTGAGATCCTTTCGGTGATACAGGTCTTGGAGCGATCCCTCGAGCACCCTTAGATAGGCAGCTAGGATGTATTGACTATGAGTTAGACAGTTGGGATTGCATCTTTGCTTTACTGCCGTTGAGGCATTGTCACAGTCTATGCTGACAGGACAGTGAGAGACAGTACAGGTGCAGGACAGGTTTACCCACAGCTTACAGTGTTAGAGAGACAGTGGTTTTTTGAGCTATTTTTTGGTCTGTTTTTTAGTACACCAGAGCCATTTTACAAAGCAGACTCTGCCGAAATTTCTGCAGAATCTGAAGCTTTCTTGGTTCATTTGACAGGTTGATATTGGTTCAGAGGTCAGTTTACAAGGGAAACTCTGCCGAATTTTTCCAAGGAAAGTAAACTATTGTGAAGCATAGCTATGGCTGGATCACAGGACACTGCTCTTTACAATATCAAGAAGTTGGATGGAACCAATTTCCCATTGTGGAAGAAGCAGATTTGGCACGTGTTGGTACAAAAGAACCAGATAAAACCTATAAAGCTCAAGGGGATAAAACCAGAAGATATGGACAAAGATGAATGGAGCGAAATGGATGAATTGGCACTTTCTACCATTATGCTGAATTTGGCAGAAAGCGTTTACTTCAATGTAGCAGACGAGATGTCGGCTTATGAAGCATGGACAAAGCTGAGTGATCTTTATGAGAAGCAGAGTGCAGCTTCACAGGTTTACTGGCTTAAGAAGCTTGTTGACTTGAAGATGAAAGAAGGGACACCTATGTCCAATCATCTGAATGAATTCAACACCATCTACAATCAGTTGTCAGCTCAAGGTTTCAAGTGTGATGAACCTGTTAGAGCTATGTTCCTGTTGATCACATTGCCGGAAAGTTGGGACACTTTTCGCACATCTTTGAGTAATTCTGCACCTCCAGATGGTTTGACCATAGCAGGTGTAGAAGGCAGTCTGCTTACTGAAGAAACCAACAGAAAGACAATGGACAAAGGCAAAGGAACAGCCTTAGTTGTCAGGGGAGGAACCAAAGAAAAGTACAAAGGTGGAAAGAGGAATCAGTCTCGTAGCAAGTCCCGCAGTGCTAAAGGCAAGAGTGACATAGAATGCTACCATTGTGGCAAGAAGGGTCACATAAAAAGAGACAGCAGAGAATGGAAAGCAGAAAAAGGCAAAGAGAAAGCAGAAGACCATGGTGAGAAGAACAAGTCCTCACTGAAGATTCAAGAAATAAATGTGACAAACACTGTTGCAGAGGATGACAGTCTAGTGTCAGGAGACATCTACTTCTTGAAAAATACAATGGACTCAGCTCTTCTTACAGCATCTGATGGAAATGCACTGAGTGACTGGATTATAGACTCAGGGGCATCACTTCATGTGTCTCCAAACAAGGAGTGGTTTACCTCTTATGTGACAACTAAAGATCATGTTCGGCTAGGCAATGGGCAGACATGTGAGATCTTAGGTGTTGGAGATGTTCAATTGAAGTTTCAAAATGGCTCTTCTTTCATGCTGAAGAATGTGAGACATGTTCCCGCAATTACAAAGAGCTTGATCATTAAAGGTTTACTTGATGATGTTGGCTACGTCACCACTTTTGGACAGAGCATGTGGAAGATATCCAAGGGTTCTATGACAGTAGCACATGGAGTAAAGTCTGGAGGACTTTACATGATTTATGTATCAAATGTCTCTAAAAATGTAATCAATGTAACCGAGCAGCCGAACGTTTCTTTGTGGCATAGCCAGTTAGGACATATGTCAAAGAAGGGAATGGAAATCTTGTCTCGTTCTGGTTATTTGCCTGTCTTGTCATTTAATGATTTTGAATTTTGTGAACATTGTCTGTATGGTAAACAAACACAGCATCCACATAAGCATAGAAGCAGTAGAAGAGATACACAGTTGGCACTTGTTCATAGTGATTTGTGTGGACCTATGCCTAACCTATCTCTAGGGGGAGCTTCTTACTTTATGACATTTATAGATGATTACTCGAGGAAAGTATGGGTTTACTTTCTCAAGCACAAGGATGAAGCGTTTAGTGTTTTCAAAACGTTTGTGACACTTGTGGAGAATCAGAGTGGCAAGAAGCTTAAATGCTTACGCACTGACAATGGTGGAGAGTATGTTTCAAAGGCCTTTCAGCACTTTTGTGAGTCAAAAGGTATAAAACATGAACGTACTGCTCCTTACAATCCTCCTCAAAATGGTGTTGCTAAGAGGATGAATAGGACCATACAAGAGAAGGTCAGAAGTATGTTGTCTAATGCACAACTGCCAAATGGGTTTTGGGCTAAAGCTGTATCAACAGCTGTTCATCTTATAAATAAATCTCCTAGAAAGGTTTTGCAGAAGAATTCAATGGCAGAGTTGGTATGGTCAGGCAAAATGCCCTCATACAAGCATCTCAGAGTCTTTGGTTGTGAGGCATATACTCATGTTCCAAAGGAATTTAGGAACAAACTTGAGGCAAAGAGTAGAAAGTGCATCTTTCTAGGCTATGGTAATTCTGGTGAGATGGGGTACAGACTTTGGGATCCCGAATCCAGAAAGGTTATCCGCAGCAATGATGTTCACTTTAATGAAGCCAAATATCATTCTAAACCAGAGAGGGTTGAGGAGATTAGAAGAGTTGTCTTCCAAGAAGATGGACCTGCACGTGCAAGACAAAATGTCAGGGCTCAAGAGGAGCAAGGATAGGATAGAGTGGAACCACAGGTTGTGGCTAAGCTTGAGCCCCCTATTGTGCGTAGATGTGGACGTATCATGCGACCTCCTGATAGGTTTGTTCCATCTATGAGCTATGTCATGTTGACTGATTGCAATGAGCCTTCATGTTACAAGAAAGCAGTGCAAATGAAGGACTCCGGGAATTGGCAATTGGCCATGCAGTCAGAGATGACAGCTCTGCATAAAAACCAGACATGGAAGCTAGTGAAATTACCACAGGGCAAAAAGGCTCTACCTTGTAAATGGGTTTACAGGTATAAGATCATCGTTCATGATAGTCAGCCAAAGTACAAAGCAAGGCTTGTTGCCAAGGGCTTTAAGCAAGAACAAGGCATTGACTTTGATGAAGTCTTCTCTCCGGTGGTCAAGATGACTACATTGAGATGCTTTCTTGCATTGGTTGCCATATTAGATTTGGTGTTGCACCAAATGGATGTCAAGACAGTGTTCTTGCATGGTGATTTAGATGTGGAAATTTACATGCAGCAACCAGAAGGGTTTGTTGAGAAAGGCAAGGAAGATTTGGTATGCCAATTGTTAAAGAGTCTTTATGGCTTAAAACAATCACCGAGGGCATGGTACCATAAGTTCCACAAGTTTATGCTTTCTCAAGGCTACAAACATAGTGAGTTCGATCACTGTCTATATACAAAAAAGGCTAAGGATGGCAGTTGGCTGATCCTTATTTTGTATGTGGATGACATGTTGATTGCTGGCAAGCACTTGGAAGAAATTTCAGCTTTGAAGTCAAAGATGGCAAAATCGTTTGACATGAAAGACATGGGTGAGGCAAGTCATATATTTGGTATGTGCATTGGGAGAGACAGATCAAAGAAGTTGATTTGGTTATCTCAAACAGAGTATATTGACAAGGTTTTGCAATGTTTCAATATGGAGAAGGGAAATGCATTGAGTGTTCCATTGCCACCATATGTGAAACTTAGCAAACAAGATTGTCATGTGTCTGAGGAAGAACAGGCTGAAATGGATAAGATTCCATATGCGTCTGCAGTGGGTAGTTTGATGTATGCAATGATTGCTACTCGCCCAGACATTGCATTTGCAGTGGGAGTAGTAAGTCGATACATGTCAAACCTAGGCAAGAAACATTAGGAGGCAGTGAAAGGAATATTGAGATACCTGAAAGCTACAAAGAGTATGCGCATATGCTATGGGAGTCAGGAGCTAAGTGTAAAGGGTTTTACAGACTCAGATTATGCAGGTGACTTAGACAACCGAAGGTCTACGTCAGGGTATGTCTTTACATTGGCTGGTGGAGCAGTATCATGGCGTTCTAGATTACAAGATTGTGTTACTTAGTCTACGAAAGAGGCTGAATATGTTGCAGCATCACAGGCATGCAAAGAATCAATTTGGCTTAATCGACTAGTAACAGATTTGGGAATCAAAGAAGAGATGCATGTGTTATATTGTGATAGTCAAAGTTCTATACAATTGGCTCGCAATCCAGTTTATCACTCAAAGACAAAGCATGTGGATGTGAAGTATCATTTCATCAGGGAAATGCTAGAGGATAAGCAACTTCAGCTTGTCAAAGTTCACACCACAGAAAATCCTGCTGATCTACTTACAAAAGGACTTTCCTCAGAGAGCTTTGCGCATTTTCGCAAGCAGTTAGGTGTAGGGTAGTACATCACTTCTCTACATCTCTTGTATATTAGCTTGTATATTAGCTTCTCTCACACTTAAAGTACCACATTGGACTTTAAGTGGGAGGTTGTTGGGGTATAAAGCCCAATGTGGTCGCCCAGTTAAGTGGGTGGGCCGCCGGGTATGTACACATATTTTTTTGTAAAAACCTAATAAGAACTCACTATGCTCTACACATTACAGTAGAGCGAGTTCACCATATCGTCGTGCTCTTCTTCTCGCACTCTCTCTCGCGTCGCACTTCCACTCATACTCCTTCATAACCATGCCCTTCTCAACTAACTCATGCACTTGCCGCATAATCTCCTCTTGTTGAGCTTGAGAAACTCTATAAGGAGGTTTGTTAGGCGGTGAACTTCCTAGAAGAAGTTCAATTGCATGGTCATCATTGCCTCATTTAGGAGGTAGCTCACAAGGGATGTCGTCAAAAAAGACATCTTGAAACCCTTTGAGAAAATTGGATAACTCTAATTCCTTTTGATTGTGTATAATTTCTTTTGCTAAAATTGAGAATCTTTAACAAAAATCATGTACACGGAAATAGAGCTCTTTATTTACTTGTTGAAAGCTTGTGTATGTACAATGGGTATAGTGTTACCCATTTCCTTAGCATCTATATACATATCTTTTTCCCTGAACTTAAAGGAGATTCTCCTTTCAGGGAATTTAAAATTGGCAGCCATGCGATCAAACCATGGTGCCCCTAGGATTACATCCTCATGCTTGAGAGGAGAGATAAAGAAGTCCTCTTTGTCCACATAGCTTCGGACATGGATCCTCAATTTCCCAATTAAGGGAGTGACTGAAGCTTCTTTCCCCTTGAAAGCACTATTTGCGGGTAGGACATCTCCCTTGTATGCCTAGCTTGGTGGCCAACTCTATAGATATAAAATTGTGAGTAGAACCAGGGTCGAAGAGAATAAAAGCATCATGTTCTCTTACCTTTCCCCGAGCATGGCATAGAGGAGATCCTTTGTGGTGAATTTCCTCCTCTTGGATTTCAACCAAGGTAGCTCTAGGAGGTTCATGGCGGGTGTTCCTTTGGGGACAAGCGCGGTACGCATGCCCTTGCTCGCCGCACTTGAAACATCGGTTATCCTTGCAATAACGCTCAAGCTCTTCAGGAGAGAGTTTATTTTTGCCTTTATAAACTCCCTTCTCTTTAGCTTTGTTGGAATTGCCCTTAGGAGACTTTTGGACATTGTCCTTCCCCTTAGGCTCATTGGAACCCTTGTTTTCTGTGGGCTTAGAATTTCTTTTAGCCCCGTTTGGAAACTGATTCGAGAGGCCACCATAGTATGGTGTATAACCGCCGATATGGTGCGTGGCCTTTGGGAGTTGACATACTCCGTCGTTTCTTCAGTTAAGCCTGCACAAAATTGTTGCTTTTGCTCTCCAAAATCCAACTTCTTGAAGACAGTGGCTTTGAGTTGTAAATCCCAAAACTTGTCTACATATTTGTGAATGGATTCGTAGGGAGAGAGCTTCAAGCTTCGCCATTCAGTGAGTACTTTGTCTTTGGCATCGGTGGCCAAAAACTGCTTCTCTTAAAGCTTTCCATGTTCGTGGAGCTTCACCGTTGGCTCGTAGGCTAAACCACCATTGCCTGGCGGACTTTTGAAATTGCATAGCTACATGGCGTAGCTTAGAGGACTCTGTGAAGCCCTCATCTCCAAAGCCGCATTGAATTGTTGGATAAAGGCCAAGACTTTGTCCGTAGCACCAAAAGTGCCATCATAGGTAAGGAAAGAGATGCTCTTCCCTCCCTCTTTGAAATTCTTGAGCTTGGACAACCTCTTCCACGCGGCATAGGATTTCCTATGGCCTCTTCTTGATGGTTCAAAGGTTACACCATCACTTTCTTCAGAAGATGAAGAATTTGAGGAAGATGGAGAAGAGGGTGATCTCTTTCTCGCCTTTTTCTTTCCTTGATCTTCTTTGTCTTCACCATCACTTTCATAAGAGGAAGAGGATGAAGAAGATGGAGAAGAGGGTGTCCTATTTCTCGCCTTTTTCTTCTCTTGCCTTTTGTCATCCCTCTTTGAAGTATGGTGTGGAGAAGTATGCGATGGTCTTCTCCGTTTTGGAGGTGATGGAGAGTGTTTAGCCCGCCGTCTTCGTGGAGCCATCTCCACCGAGGTGGCAGGAGACTCACTTATTTCTCGTTCCTTCGGTGGAGGCTCTTGAATTCTCCTTTGAGAAGGAGATGCGTCATCAAGGAGCAAATTTCTGAGCCCTTCATATGGATCCTCTTCTTCTTCCCGAATCAGAGAGAGGCCTCTTTTGGAAGTCTCGCAAGGAGGCTTCCTAGGTGCTCTCTCGTCATGGTGGGGAGCTTGGAGAATCCTATGAGCACGGAGCTACCGTTGCACTTCACTTTGGAGGGATGGATTGCCCATGGCTTGTTGAAGCCTAGAAACAAGATAGTTAACAAGCATAGGGGCATCATTAGTAGCTTGCTCATTAGCAAAATCAAAGTTATCAACATTAATTTCACTCTCTTTACTATTATCAGCCATTCTAACAACTTTTAGGTGTAAACTTTTTAGGTGTACTTTGGCAGTTCAAGCCCTAGTTGCTACTCCTCTTTACCCCTTTAGAAAAAGCACTCAAGCTACTGTACCCGTGGCTCGAATACCATTAATTGCAAGGAATAGAAGAGAGGGTCGTTCAACACCAAAACAGCACTGGCTCCTATCAAGCTTCTACTAGCTCAATAGTGGTGAAGCCGTAGGCAAGCCCTGTAGGACTCCACTATTAAGACCATAGCTCTCGACAGTGATGCCCCGTTAACTGCACAAAGGCAGGCGCACTGCAAGGCTGAAAATACCCTATTCTACTTATTCACATGCAATTAATAGTACCAACCATTTATAGCTAGCTTGAGGACCTCCCTTATTGAGCAAGAAAAGAGGAACCTTGTGCTCTGATACCAATGTAATATTTAATGGCCTAGTAACTTGTGTGTAGCGAAAAATAGCATGAACGTAGTGAGCATTTCATTAGAATAAATTCCTAATGAGAATAACAAGAGTGCTTGGGTGGAGAGAGCAACAAAAAGTATAACACCTAGTTAGATAGCATGAACAATACTTCAAAAGAGAGAGAAATTAAGCAATTGACAACAGTTGAGGACCATATTTGTATCGAGCCGGTCCCCCTCCAAAAGGCTTTGTATTATGGTTTCTCCCATCAAGAGAGACATTTTACAATACAGTTCTTTGTGTTCCTTCAATACTAGCTAGTGCAATGAAGATGGAAAGTTCATGCACTAAGCAAAACACTTATCAAACACAGCATCAATTCCCTCACGGTCTCAGACCCAAGACCTCACACACCTTCGAATATGGTGAGTGCTAGCGGGGTATGAGAGTAGATTGAGAGGAAGAAGGAGTATTCTTACAAGAATGATGTACATCTCCTCACATAATCACTCATATTAGCATAGCTTAGCTTAGTAATTAGCATGGTAGAGGAGATGAGCATGCATTGAAGCTTGGCTCTTGGTTGGATTTGCATCACAAAGCCAAGAGTTGTTGGTGTAGGCCTCCCTTCTCACAAGCTTGGAGTAGGTGGTAAGCTTTCCATTAAAGCTTGAGAAGGAGAGATAGTCTTCTTTGCTTCACACATGTGATTGTGTGAGTGTGTGTGTGATAATGCCTTGCAAAAATCAATCCCCCTCTCTCTCTTGGTCGACCCCTCTTGCTATTTGCGCATCCTCACACCTCATTGGACCTCCCAGGCCTAGCCAATGGAAATTAAGCAGCATTAGTGATAGTCTTCTGACATGTGTCCCCCTTTCCCCTTTTGTGAGAGCTTTAGGTAATTACTTAATTCAACTAAACTCTCATTGGACCCCTTTGCCTCCTGGTCAATAGGAATCAGGCAAGCCATTGGGCTGCTGAATGCTCATTGGACCCCTTGGGAGACTGTCCAATAGTCTTCTAGAGAGATTAATTCTTATTGGTTCTTTTATTAAGTGTTTTTAATTTAATTAAACTAGATTTACTCTAGCTTAATTCTCATTGGTCCACCTCCAAGGCCATCCAATAGGAATTGAGTACACCTTGTGGGCATCTGGGCTAGGGAGCTGACATGTGTCCCTCATTCCCTTTGTGTAAAGGGAGCTTGTGTGTGTGTGTGTGTGTGTGTGAGTTTCTCTCTCATCTCCTACTTCTAGGGCTCGCCCCCTCCTATGTAGGGATAGTTGAAGACTTTTGGGACACACACAAAGCATCCAATTTCCCTAGGCTTTTGACCTTTGGACAGAACCTTTGAATTTTGGAACTCTTAATGGGCTGAACCTTAGGGTCTTTTAAGCCCATTGGTGTGCATTGCTCTTTTGCAGATGGCCCCCCTTTTGGATCCCTATTTTCCCTTCTTTGGATCCCTACTATGTGGCCGGTTTGCTAGCTTAACCAATATTCTAGCTTTTTTCCCCCTGGCACTTCCCCATATTAAATGCAGTTTAACATGAGAAAATCATTTAGGAGAATTAGATATTGATTATTATGACAATACTTCTTACAGAGCTCTTTTGGTCTTAATGCCTTTCTCCGTGATCTTGTGTTATCTGTCTTGACCTGGATTCTCCTAGTGGAGCCTTGGATAGTCAATGTTTGGTTTGCATAATCATGTAAAGCCCCATCAATTTGTAGCCATGGCCTTCCCAATAACATTCCATAAGCCCTTGGACGTCCAACACCAAGAAAGTGGTTTTGAAATTCTCTTTCCCCGCCCTTATCTACATGTTTTCAACAAGACCAGTGGCTTGGACTACCATGTGATCTGTCATCCTTATTCTGAATGGAGCTGGCTTCACCTTGGTTATTCCCAGCTTTTGTCGAAGAAGCTCGCCAAGAATATTTACTCATGCTCCCCCATCCAGAATAACACCAGATAGTGGTTCCCATTGCTTTCTGAGCTTATAGTCTATTTGGATTATTGGAACCTCATCATCCCTGATAGCCACCAAATCCATTGTTCTAGATTTGCTTTAGCTTTACTCTTTTGTCTGATAAATTTGGCCACCTTGGGCAATGTGCATCGAATGTCATCCAACTCTACAGTTAACTTCTAAATTCGATCATAGAACTTAACATATATCTCATCCTACTCATTGCCCGAGAGCTCCCATTGTCCGAACCAAAAGATTCTCCTGAGAATCTTTACAGTTCCACTCCACTGGTTTTCTTATAGTTGTTCGTTGGCTCTGTGATGAATCCACCTGATTCTTCCCCATGCCATTATGTCCAGCCTCAGCCAAGTTTGCTCTGACTTGCCTTGATTCTTGTCTCAAACTTTGTACTGCAGTGTTCATAGACTCATCTAGTCCATCTGTTGCCTTCTCCAATTTTGGTTTTGAAGGATGAAGTGGTATTTTGTAACTGGTCCGAGCATTTGAAATTTCTGATTGTTCTGGCATCTTCCTTGATAGATTTTTAGTATTTTGTTGCAAGCTCCCTTTGTTCTTGCCATTCATTTACTATCTTTTCTTTACCCTTAGCCTTCCACACTTTCCTATGTTGTTCCCACTTTTTGGCCTGATTAGTTTGGCTATCTTCTTCAGTAGGGATTTCTTCAATCACTACTCCTCTGCGTCTTGTGACTACTCTTACGGGTACTGGCTCTGGCGGTTTTTGGTCAGCTACCTCTGGCTTTGGTAAATCTGGACACTGAGCTACGAAGTGGCCATGCTTCCGGCAAGTATAGCAGTTCATGTTTCTTTTAGAAGAAACTCCCCTTCCAGTTCCATTCTGATAGCGTCCCATTCCTCCTCCAGTGCTTGTAGTAGCTTCATTTTCCTAGTCTCAGTGGCTCCATCTGCTTTGGGCGCTTCTAGATTCGTGAGGGCAATCATTGAAAAATCCTTTCCTTTCTTGAAGTGATGAATCCAAATTCCACAATTGTTCTAGACATGACCAAAGGCTTTGCAATATGTACATTGGGAACACTCACTTGATGTTGGAATTAGGGTTGAAGAGAAACACACACAGCTTGGAGAAGACGAAGGAAGCTCAAGGCACACTATAGAGAGTGTGTTACTTAGTGTGCAATGGAAAGATAGACAGCCCTAGAGTGATGGGCGTATATACAATGCACGGGGAAAAAAACTCCTAAAGAGGGAAAAAATGCCCCGGCGGTCCTAGTGTGTTCACACACATCACTACCACATGTATATGGTAACAAATCCCCCCTAGAGTGATGCGGTGAACGAGAGCTGGCACATGAGTAAAGGGAAGTGCCATGCCCTGAGGACAGGATCAGTTCACAAAGGGGAGTAAGCCCAAAGCTTTGCGGAAAGCTTCAAGCTTCTCACGAGACAATGCATTTGTGAAAAGATCTACAAGGTTGTCCTGTGTTGGCACATAAGCCAAGCTGATCTCTCCTGCTGAGAGCCTCTCCCTGACATAGTGGTATTGCACCTCAATGTGCTTTGTGCGAGCATGAAAAACTGGGTTCCTCACAACTGCCAATGCGCTTTGACTGTCAGTGTAGATAGTGTTGGCAGTGTCCTGTCCAACACCCAAATCAGCCATAAGGCGTCTGAGCCATACACACTCAACCGTAGCTGTGAAGACTGCCCTGTACTCAGCCTCACAACTCGAATGAAACAAAAACCACTTGTGGACACTTGCGTGTCAAAACAACTAGCCCAATCTGAGTCCGAAAAAGCATGTAAGTCTGGCGGCAATGATCCCCCCTTGGGATAAAACAAGCCAAGATGTAAAGTGCCACTAAGGTAGCGGAAAATCCTCTTGACAGCCTGCCAATGCTCAGACCCTGGGCTATGCATAAGTCTGCTGACCTGTGAGACTGCAAACTGAATATCCGGCCTCGTGTTGCATACATAAATGAGGCAGCCAACAACAGTTTGGTAAAGAGTGACATCAGCAGGATCGCCAGCATCATGTAGACTCAACTTCAAACCTGTTTCCATGGGAGTGGCAATAGGTTTGCAATCCTCAAGTCCAAACTTACATAGCAATGTCTCTATGTAACTTTTCTGACACAAGGCAATACCACCATCACACTGCTTAAATTGTATACCCAAGTAATGATGCAACAACCCCAAATCTTTCATCTTGAAAGTAGCATTCAGATCAGCCTTAAATTCAGCAATATGTGTCTCATTTGGTCCAGTGATCAGCAAATCATCAACATAAAGAACCACGATGAGAAATACATCACCCTCACGCTTTACATACAATGTGGTTTCTGTTGGACTGTTACGAAAGCCTTGTTTGACCAAATGAGTGTTAGATTTCTCATACCAAGCACGAGGAGATTGCTTCAACCCATACAAAGCCTTGTTACATTTGCACACTTTGTCCTCTTGTCCTTTTATGACAAAACCGCGAGGCTGCGTTACATAAACTTCCTCAAATATGTCACCATTCAAGAAAGCAGTAACAATGTCTGATTGATGTACATCCCAACCAAAATGAGCTGCCAATGCACATAGAAAACGCACAGTAGTCATACAACAAGTGGGAGCAAAAGTCTCTTCATAATCTATGCCTTTTTGCTGTGCATAACCCTTTGCAACAAGTCGAGCCTTATGGTGATCGATCTCACCATCCGGTTTGCGTTTCAACTTGTAAACCCACTTTGTACCAATGGCCTTTTTGCCAGGAGGCAAATCACATAAAGTCCATGTGTCATTTTCTATAAGTGCATCATATTCTGATTGCATGGCAGCCATCCAATTTTCTGAATTTTGTGCTTCATCAAAAGTCAGAGGCTCCTCAACATCATGTAAGCTAGACACAGCCAAAGCATAACAATCTGCATAAGATGCATGGCGAGAGCCTGAACGAGTACGACTAGACAAAGGTGCATCCAATTTACTGACACGCAAAGTGTGCACCAGCCATTTTGGCATACCTCTAGCCTGCTCATTTTCAGCCCTTTCCTCATCAAGTACGTCATGTACATCTGCATCAGTAATAGGCTGTTCTAAAACATTTTCAGAAACCCCCATAGGCTGTACATTTGCCTCATTGGAACTTACATTCGTATTTCCACCATTGAAAAGAGGCAACAAAGTGTCATAAATGTCCTGTGAGCTTACATTACTGTCTCTAGTACATGACAGCAAGGGTTGAATAGAATCTTCCACAAACACTACATCCCGAGAAACCAGAATACGTTTTGTTTGCGGATGGTACAACCTATAACCTTTGCTTTCAGCACTATAACCAACAAAAATACATTTGACAGCCTTATCATCCAATTTTCTGCGCTGCACTTGTGGCACCAAAGCATATGCCAAACAGCCAAAAACACGCATGTGCTCAATAGAAGGTTTTCTATCATGCCATGCTTCATATGGAGTAATAGACTGCAAAGCTTTCGTAGGACACCTGTTAAGTACATAAGTGGCACACATAATGGCCTCAAGCCAAAAAGAATGCGGTAAAGCTTGACTTTGGACCATACATCGTGCCATTTCCGTAAGTGACCTGTTTTTCCTCTCAGCAACACCATTTTGCTGAGGTGTATAAGGCAATGTACATTGGTGTTTTATCCCACGACTAGCCAGAAATGCATTAAATTCATGAGACATATACTCCCCCCCTCGATCGGAACGGAGGGTGCCCATAGTACATTTCGAGACATTTTCAGCCATAGCTAGAAATTGTTTGAAGCACATAAAAACTTCGGACTTCGCTTTAAGCGGAAATACCCATGCATGCCTGGAGTAATCATCAATGAAAGTCACAAAGTACAGGTCATTGCCCAAGGACGGAGTTTGCATGGGCCCACAAACATCACTATGCACAAGCTGCAACCTGCATGTGGCCCGAACTGAACCATCCTTTGGAAACTTAGAACGCTGCATCTTACCCAAAATACAGCCTTCACAAACATGTTTGACAGGTGCTTCAAGAGGTGGCAAAGAACCAACCATGTCAGGTTTCTGCAAACGCAACACACTGGTAAAATTCAGATGACCAAAACGTGCATGCCAAAGTTTTGCATCTGAAATAGCCCTTGAATCTGCAACAACATTTGCAAAGTTTTGTCCACACTTGTCATACAAAGTGAGCTTATACAGCCCACGGCACAAAAGCCCAGATGCAACAATTTCATCACCAAAACTGAGATCATGAACTGTACATCTGTCATCCACAAATTTGACTACAAGTCCAAGTCTAGCAAGTGCGGATACAGACAAGAGATTCTTTTTGATCCCAGGTACATAAAGTGCATCAACAAGTGTGAAAGAACTGCCATTAGCAGCAGTAAGCACAATCTTTCCAACTCCCTGAACTGGATAAGAGGCCTTGTTGGCACAAGTGACTGAATTCCCATGAGGGACAGACTCGAGAGAGGTAAACAATTCACGATGTGAGGTAATGTGCTTTGTAGCACCACTGTCGAAATACCACACATGTGAATCTGCAGCAACTGACAAGCATGCATCATGGACAGCAGGATTGTAAGTGCACTCTGCGTTAAAAGCCCATTCTGCATCAACATCAGCAACACAGTCTCCTTTCACAGAAGACTCAACAATGGCTGCATTTGTAGTGGAACCAGCATTTGCAGTGGAACCACCCTCTTTCTTCTTAGCCTCTTTGGCCTTCAACTTAGGACACGACTTGATCAAGTGATCATTGGCTTTACAATAATGGCAACGCATCTTCTTTTTGCCCTTATCACCAGAATTGCAAGACGAAGTTCTGCCAGTAGAAGCATTAGGAACATAATTTTTGCCACTCGTAGCAGAACCATAAGAAGTGGCTGCATTACTGTTACCACCCTTTCTTTGAGAAGCAATAAAGGCCTGCTCAACTGCACGATGCCTAGTCCTATTTTTTCTAGAAAGTGACTCTTGCAACAGCAATGTGCATAATGCATCAAACTGACAACTTCAGGATTTCCTTGGGTCATCAGTCTCCAAGTACTAGCAAATGTCTGGTAGGAATCTGGTAAGGCATCAAGAACCGTCTGCACAAGGGAACTATTTGAAATGACTTCACCTGCAGAAATAAGCTGCTCATTGATATCCTTGACACTAGCAAGGAAAGTGTCCATATCATCTTCCTCATGCATAATCTTCGACTCTAGCTCTTTACGCAACAAAGCAATTTTAGCCTCATTGCGGCTTGCATAAAGACCTGCTAAAATATCCCAAGCCTGTTTTGCAGATTTTGCTGAACGGATGTGAGGAACAATGGTGCGCTTCACAGACAACGCAATCAATGCATGAGCCTGCGCATCCTTAACATCCCAACGAGCTTGTTCTGCCGTAGGCAAAACAACTCTAACAGCTGCAATCCTTGCAGCAAGACCTGCAACATCCTCAACATCGCCTACATCCTCAGAACCAGGACGTACATCAATGCCCTGCACAATGTTCCAGACACCCTTTAACACAAGAACATGTTGCATCATATAAGCCCACATAGGGTAGTTGTCCCCATCCAACCTGTCCTCAGCAGCAAACATCTTGAACACATCGGTGTTGTTGTTGTCAGCCATGGTAAATGCTGCACTTGATGTGAAAACTGCCCGAAAATAGGAGAAACGGAGCGGGAACAACCTGTGCTATATAGCACAAACCGTAGAAGACTATAAGGCACCTGTTATGCAGGAAATGGCACTGACAGAAATTTTGCACAAAATGACGAAATAGCCTGTGCAGTACTGCCTGTAGTGGAAACGGAGGCCGAAATGAGCCCAAATCAAAATTCTGAGCAGACCAAGCTCTTTGAGCTTACCCAAAATTTTTGGAGAAATCGGAGAAAGTGAGCAGGCGTGTGCTGGAGCAGCTAGCGACTAAGCCCGGGAGGACGTGACCTGCTCTGATACCAATTGTTGGAATTTGGGTTGCAGAGAAACACACACAGCTTGGAGAAGACGAACGAAGCTCAAGGCACATTATAGAGAGTGTGTTACTTAGTGTGCAATGGAAAGATAGATAGCCCTAGAGTGATGGGCGTATATACAATGCACAGGGGAAAAAAACTCCTAAAGAGGGAAAAAATGCCCCGGCGGTCCTAGTGTGTTCACACACATCACTACCACATGTATATGGTAACACTTGACATATGGTCCTTTGACCTACACTTAGAACACCATATTTCTGTTTT
The DNA here is from genome assembly GCF_014529385.1 of Adiantum capillus-veneris. Classification (NCBI taxonomy): domain Eukaryota; kingdom Viridiplantae; phylum Streptophyta; class Polypodiopsida; order Polypodiales; family Pteridaceae; genus Adiantum; species Adiantum capillus-veneris. The sequence continues at coordinate 39,981,632 of NC_140939.1, forward strand.
CCTTTTACTGAAGTTCTTGTTTTAGCTATCTAGGTGATTTCCTTAGACATTTCTTCAATATTTTTGGTTCAAGCCCCTTTCTTAATTTTACTATTTTCCTCCGGTTCACTTCTAAAAGAACTAGATCTGGATCTGGATTTTGAACTTTCTGCAGCAAATCATTCATCATCACTGGATTGCCTTCTTCTATGTCCCTTTTCCTTTTTTGCATGATGTTCCAACTTCAAAGCTCTCTGTACTAGGTCATTGAATTTCCTTGTTGGTGCTAGTACTTCTTGCTCTCGTAGCTTCCTACTCTTAAGGCCATTCAGAAACCAAGCTCTCATCCTTTTCTCTAAGGGAGGCTCTTGCAGTTGTCTGGTTAGTTATTTTATCTTTTCCACATAGCTTCTGATTGACAACTTGCCATGCTTGATCTTATCTAGCTCACACAAAATATCTTCATCTCCCCTATTGTTTGACTATTCCAGTTTAAAAGCTTTAATGAGCTTGTGATATGATATGAGATGGAAGGCTAGGTAATGGTAATACCATGTCCTGGCTGTGTCCTTCAATGTTTGCGAAAAGTATTCCCCCCATTCATCTTCATCTATGTCTTTCAATTCAGCATACTGCTCAAAAGCTTGTATGTGAACATCGGGGTCATCCTTTTTTCCTCCTTTGAATATAGGAAAGAAATTTTCAAATAATTAGTAGAATGTTCCTGGGTCTTGCCGATTTCAATTTTACATACTGGTTTCTTCCCTCGTGGCTCCTTCTTATCGTACTAATCAGTGTCAGCCTCACATCCTCTATTTCCATCTCTGCCACTATCTCTTCAATTGCTTTCTTGGCTCCCTTGTGTGTTGAGTGATGAATTTTTTTGGCTCCTATCACTCTCATCAATCTGCTTTTGACTTTTGGATCCTTGAGTCATATTTTGTCTAGCAGCTCTTTCAGCTCATCGACGCCTAGAATGACTAGAATGCTGCGAATCCCCTGATTCCTTAGCGGTACCCCCACCCGGAGCAACCTTAGTCTCATTCCCAGGTTGTGGATCAGTTTCAAAGCCTCCTTTAGTCTCCTCTGGAATTGGACTGACCCTTTCTTGATTTTTTGTAAAACGAATTGTTGGCTTACGACTCTGGTACTTACTGGGTGACACTGTGGACATACAATAGCTCTAATACTAGTTGGGAGATAGTTCATTTGTCTCAGAGCTTATAGCTCAAACCACCGTGATCGCCAAAATGGAATGAGTTGGATGTGTTTGGACAGCTATTCCAGGTTGGTACTTATAACTAAGGATGTCAGACTCAGAGACTCGACAATTACTAGAAAACAATACTGAAACTGAAATAGGAAACACCAGAACCGAAAGGTGAAATACTAAAACTGAAAGACAAGACACTGTAAAGGAAACTAAAACTGGGATTGTATTTCAGATATGCAGAATACACTAGAGAGCATTTGATATCCCAGAAGCTAGTATTTATAGGCTGTCGGGCTGACTTTCTGTGCATTGTCAATACTGTAGTAACTCACTGGTTACTGCTCCTAGAAGCTTCCTTCGCCCACCAGCCCAACTTGGGGTTAGTTCCCACCTTCTACAATTTTTCTTGACTTTCATAGATGACTTTACTAGAAAGGTGTGTGTCTACCTCTTGAAGAAGTCTTTAATGTCTTCCAAAATTTCCTCGCTATGGTTGAGAACGAGTCATGCAAGAAGTTGAAGGCTTTGTGCACCGACAATGGGGGAGAGTACGTCTCCACTAAAGTCAAGAATTTTTGTAGCAAGAGGAATTAGGAGGCAATTTACTACACCATACACAACTTATCAGAGTGGAGTTGTTGAGCACATAAATAGAGCTATTTGAGAGAGGGTCACTTCCATGCTATCTATGTCAAATTTACCTTAAGAGTTTTGGGGAGAGACAATTATGACAGTGGTACATATAATCAATACCATTGAGCTATAAGATTCCACAAGAGATGTGGACATACAAGAAGCCTAATTATGACAGATTACGTGTGTTTGGGTGTGATGCATTCTCAAATGTGCCTAAAGAGCTTTGAAGAAGCTAGACCACAAGTCACACAAATGCATCTTCATTCGCTATGGTATAGATGGAGAGAGGGGTTATTATCTCTAACACTCGAAATCTTAAGAAGTGATTTGTAGCCCATAAGTGATTTTCAAGGATCAAAGATGCATAGACAGCCTATGAAAGAGGTTAGGTTATTGCAAAGTGAGATTTAAGGAAGTAGTTTCGAGTCCAATTATGCAAAAAACTCAGTCTACTAGCGATGTACCTACCACTAGCAGTGCTCCAAAGAAATCTAGTGATGCTCCTGAGAGAGCAGAGTCTAGTAGTCACGCACCGAGGAGATCTACTCATGTATCTCATCCCGCTAAGAGTTTTTAGCTAGGGTTAGACTAGTCGGTCATTGACTGCGAAGAGCCTACCTATTACCAAGAGACTATTGAGATGGGAGATAGCATGAAATGGGAGTAGGCAATGCAATCTGAGTATAACTCAATTATGGCAAACGAAACTTGGGAATTGATAGAGTTTCTATAGGGCAAACTAGCCTTGCCTTGCAAATGGGTGTACAAGAAGAAGTACACGACACAATATCTCGAGCCTAATTATAAGGCTAGATTGGTTGCTAAGGGTTTCAAGCAAAATAAAGGCATGGAAATTGATGAGATTTTCTCTCCAATGGTTAAGATGATTGGATTACATCTCGTGCTTGGACTAGTAGCCACTGAGGACATGGAACTTGTCTAGATGGACGTGAAAACGCCTTTCCTTCATGGGGATCTTGATGTGGACGTCTACACGCAACAACTAGCGAGTTTTGAAGTCAAATCTAAGAAGCGTACAAGGGAAGAACTGGTGTGCAGATTTCATAAGGAATTGTATGGACTAAAGCAAGGCCCAAGGCAATGGTACATGAAGTTTGACAAGTACATGCAGTCCCAAGGTTATGTGAGGAGCCAGGAAGATCAATACTTGTATACCAAGAAGTTGAATGATGGTTTTATCATCTTGATACTCTATGTTGATGATATGCTCATTGCTGAGAAATCTAAAGATGAGATTGACATTTTGAAAAAGTCACTTTAGCATATAGTCCACTATGAAGGATTCAGGACCCAGCTTAAATGAACCATGTGTAGAAGCATAACTGGAGAACCACTCCTTGTAAGGAGTAACATGAAAAGTGGCACCTAAGTCAATAATCCATTTTTTCTCATAGCATTCATCAAGAGCTAACAACACCTCTGGACACATATCAAAAGTGAAAAATAGTACATCCGTCGATGACTGGTGCATCAGGAACAACATCAACATGTGGAGACTCAACGACATTGAGCTCCTCTAATTTCACACTACTTTTAGGAGGTGCTCGGCTTTTTAAAAAACCTCATGCAATGACCCTTGCAAAAGGTTATGATGACACAACTAGCCATAGTCTAAAAAATCGCTCTTCCAGACCAAGTCTTAGAAACAGCCGGGACTGCCAAAACAAGCCAAAATCGGCTCCGCAATGGCGTACAATGGCAATATCTGCAACACAATGAACATCCAGAATGTGACATTGTCACTGCAAAACTGTAGGACATATGCTCAAACAGGTGCCAATGAGTATGCAAGCAAAGGCACAAAACCAGCTCCCTACGAGAAGTCAAAACACTCTCAACAAAGCACAAGCACTCTTAAGTGCTAGTCACACATAAACCATATGCATCCAAAACTTCCATTGGAATTGTAATGGCTATGATGCTGTGTCCAAAGAACATGTGACTGTTCTTGTAAAAACGTGTGAGACAAGCTCAACCTGTTGTACTAATGCCAACTACTTCATCTCGGTAGGAAATCGATATCCATCGACCACACTCTACCCGCTTCTTCTTTACACAAATCTACCAAAAAACCTCAAATCTCAGACTTGGCTCAAGCTGAAATTGCATCTTGAGCTCATAATTTATCACTCAACTTTGAGTACTTGTAGTGCTTCCAAAAGTGTATCCTACTCGCACACTGTGTGAAACAAAAAACTTGAAATTTTCTAGATACAATTGGTATGAGTTGAAAATCAAAAAATTAGTGAGGAATTTGCAAAAAATTATTCTACAAAGCTGTAGACCATGTAAAAATGGAGGGAATTAGCAAGTAGAATTTTCATATCCAATTTCTACAAGGAGAAAAACTTTTGAAAACAGTGCTGTGCACACATAATTTTTTGGGCAACACCTTCACCTACACACAATCTTTCACACTCTCTTCTAAGCTTCCACAATACATCATTCTCAGCTAAGCTCACCAGCTTCCATTGCATTCTCACAAAAGCTTCCAAGCTTTCTTGATCTCTTGACCATCGAGAGCAAGTAAGCTGTCACCTTGAATCTCTTGACACTAGCGTGCTCTCCCCCGTCGCCAAGCCGTAGCTCTGATACCACTTGAAGAGTGCACAAATGCGGTGCGTGTGTGGAGTGGGAGTGAGAGTGGGAGAGGGACACACACACACACACACACACACACACACACAAAACACGAGCACGATGTGGGTGGAGCTCTCAATGAGGGTTCAAAATTACTTCATTGATCCTTATTGTTCTATATGATCAAAAGAATAGGTAAGGTTAGTGTGGTTTGTGTGATGGGTGTCCGACCAGTTGGCTTAAACCCTTACAAGGATAGAGCCAAAATGACGTTCATCACTGAATGGGGATCATTCATGTCTTAGTCATTCCATTTGGACTCTGTAATGCTCCGACTACTTTCCAGAGGTATATGATGGAGATATTCAGTGAGTTTGCGCACAAGTTTTTGACAATATTTATGAATGATTTCATTATCCTCTCTAGTGAGGAAATCGATCTACTTTCTTGAAGATGGTTTTCGAGAGATGCAAGGAGAAGAGGATTTGCTTGAACCCATTTAAATCAATTTTCATGGTATGGAAGGGTCAGCTCTTGGGGCATATTGTCTCCAAGAATGGTGTCGAAATGGCCAATGATAAGATTAAGTGTGTTCAACAAGCAAGAGCACCAACAAATGTATCTGGATTGAGTTCTTTCATGGGATATGTTAATTTCTATCGCAGATTTATACATATGTTTGTACTTGGGGCACTTTTGCTCTATAAATTGACTCAGAAGGGAAAGAAGTTCATCTAGACCCAGGAATGGGAACAAAGTTTCCAATGCTTGATGGAAGCGATTAGCAAAAAGCCAGTCCTTTCGCCAACCAGACTGGGGCGTAATTTTCTATATATATGCGGATGCGTTTGGGATGGTGATGGGGGCTATATTGGCCCAGCCTGATGGGAATATAGACTATCCAGTCTACTTCACCAGTCGCAGGTTCAGTACAACTAAACAAGGGTACTCCACTACAAGACGAGAAGCACTGGGAATGGTTTTCAGCGCCACAAAGTTCAAACACTACTTGTTGAGAAAACTATTTCACTTCTACGTCGATCATCAAGTACTCCTCTTTCTGGTCAATGTAATGATCATTCAAGGTAGATTGATTAGATGGATGATGTTTTTGATGGAATTTAAATTCAAGATCTTCCATTAACCACAAAAGACTTATTGTGGTGCAAATTTTCTGTCAAGAAGTACAGAGGGCATCTTTGACACATCACTAAGAGATGAACTAGTAGATGTCGAGCTATTTCAAAATGCAGCAATGGAAGGACTAGATTCGGAATGGTAATATGTGTATGACTTCCTTCAATTCGGAATATTTCTAGAGGATTGGTCACAAAAAAAAGGCATCGATCATAAAAAGGTTGAAGTTCAACATTATTGGTGGAGGTCTACACAGACTGGGTATTGATGGAAAACTTCGGAGATGTGTGTCTATGCAAGAGAGAATCTAGGTCATCACAGAGGCTCATATTAGGGATGCAGGAGGGCACTTCTCCCCACTGATATTACTTATAAGAAAACCTTACAAGTGGGCCTTTGGTGGCAAAGCATGATGGCCGATGTCAAAGCTTTTTGCAAGACGTGTGACATTTGTCAGCGGATGGAGAGATCGACAGCAACTGACACGACGCCTCTAACTCAAGTATAGCCACTGGAAGTGTTCATGAAGTGGTGGCTAGACTTCATGGGTCCATTCAAGAAGAACACTCCTAGGAAGAACATGTACAGCATAATATGTGAGTAAATGGATCAAAGCCAAGACATTGCCAAATAACGCTACAAAATTGACAGCAATATTCTTGTATGAGAACATCATTTGCAATATATTGGATGTCCTATTGAGGTAGTCTCAAATCAGGGTACACACTTCACGAATGAAACGATTTAGATATTGATTGAGATATGTTCCATTCACCAAAAATTCATGCTATACTATCGTAGGTGCAATGACCAAGCAAAGAGCAGTAACAAAACAATCAAGACAATTCTCACAAAGATAGTCCCAAAAGAGCCACATCAATGGGATGCACAGCTTCAGACAACATTATGGGCTTATAGATTTGCCTACAAAGTTATTTGTCAGGACAAGGGCAAGGCCAAGGAACCAGGGACTAGGCCCGGGGCCAGGCTAGGCAGTGTGGACAAGGGGATCCGTCTAAGGCAAGAGGCTAGGAGCCTACCTTTATATTGGGAGGTTGGAAGGAGGATCCTAAGGTCTAGTCACCCAAGTTCTTACACTGGTATCAAGAGCCAATTACTTTTTTGGGACACATAGGCATGGAGAGCCACACCTCTTTGGAGCTTTCTTGCATGTGCACGAAGGCGTGAAGCTTCTCTACACAGCAAACTTGACGAGAGTTCTCGGGTGGGCAACCCTGCTTGCAAGGGAGGAAGGCGACGGGATCACCTGCTCCAACTCACACGTTTTCGGCCTTGAATGGCACGCGAGCCCGTGTTGAGGGGATCTCATTTCTAAGGCGGGCTCAACCGAGCACTTCACGCAGCACAATGAGGTTCCTCGCCTCTCGGCGGCCTGCACAGAACGCCATCGTCGTTTTTGGCATGGCTTTTCACACGTTGCCCTAAGGCCAAAAACTTTGGGCAAAAGTTGTTAACATATGGTACATGCCCACCCCGACATATACCCTTACAACCCAAACGGGTCTCGGCATACAAAGAGGGGCACGGTCCTCGATTCTCGGCATATCATTTAACAAGCCAGGAGTGATTAAGTTGCATAATTTTGCACTTAATTACTGTACGGAAATAATTTCGGCTTTGAACCTCAATTTGGTACCCGGTCAAGGGCAACATAACCTCACCAAAAGGCCGAGAACTTCTTCAACAGGACGTCAATTCCTTGCTACTTCTTCCAAATTGCAGAAATTGCAGCATCGCATCAAGCTTCATCGACGACGACTTTTAAGTTTTCAAACAAGTATCCAACGTAATTAGCACGGCTAATTACCGACTGCGGTGAAAAGTACGACTACGGGATTATTTTTAGACTCAAGGTATTCTTCTTTCTCTTCCTTACACTGCACGGTGTTGCCATGGATTCACATATCAATATGACCTTTGATTCTGAGCATCATATGCCTGATCCTGCCCATGATGGCTTGCGGCTGGATGCTCTCACGGAGGGTGCCCGTGACGCTGCGGGAGGTGATGACACTTATGAATTGCTTGATATTCAAGATTTTTGTGCACTTCAGACACACATATCAGTAATGGAAGGAAATTTTGCATCTTTAAATGAAAATGTCACTAAATTATCTACGTTAGTGATACAATTTATGCAACAGCAGGCCAAGGGCCTTGTTGACACACACATACATGAGCACACTGCTACTCAAGGGCAAGGCCCTTCTGATCATGGACAAGGTCCATCTCCAGATTCTTTGCACACTCTCACTACAAAGGAGGTGGCTGAGTTGTTGAAAAACACCAAACCACCGACTTTTAAGGGGGAAGACCGAGATTGCAATAAGGATGCAGTGAATATCTTTCTCAGTAAGTGGGATGGAATTCACGCCTTATGGCGTACTTCTGGATGCAATCAGAGCACTGCAAACAAGTCTAACTCTGGAAGGCAAGGCCTACAAATGGTGGATGTCTCTCAAGGAGAAGAATATCATACCACAGAGTTGGGCAGCCTTTGAGGCTAAGTTTCGAAAAGAATTTTTGCCTACAAATGAGGCAGATCAAAATTGGACGGCTCAGGACACCTGTTCCATGCGCCAACACCCATCATTACTTGAATATATCTCTCACTATTGAGATGTTATCCTCAAGTTGGAAGGACTAGACACCTTTCAGCAAGTACTTGGGTTTATCCGCGGTCTGACGCTAGAGCTTAAGAAGCACGTCAAGACCCGGGACCCTAAAACACTTGAGGAGGCCATAGTGAAAGCACACATTCATGATGATCCAGATGAAAAGAAATCACATAATAATCACGTGCCTGGTAATACACATGGTAATACACGTATACAATATGGGCACAATAAAAGGAAATTTATAGTAGCCAATTCTGAAGCAGCTAAAAAACCCAAGGGGTCCCGTGGTCCTCTCTCTCTTGAGGACTTTGATAAGGCTAAAAAAGAGAAGTTATGTTTTCAATGCTTGGGAAGCGGCCATGGCAAAAAGGATTGTCCCGAGGGGAAATCTGCTACTCATGGCAAGGAGAAAGTAGTGCACACAGTGCAACTGCTGCCTCTTGAGTCTTCCTCACGATTCTCTACGGTGGAAGTAACACACACCGAGGTGGTGCATGAATGTTGTATCACAACTTCCATGTGGCAACAGACCTTCGGTCCACATGAGTTAGTGCGTATGTACGGATCTCTGCAAGGGCACAAGGTGCGCATCTTGGTAGATGATGGTGCTACTCACAATTTCATTAATTATGCATTGGTGAAAAAACTCAAATTGCCTCAAACTCCGAGTTCCCACCGCTACAAGGTAGCAATGATGAATGGTTATGATGCCAAAATATGGGATACTCAAGTTCGAGCTGTACCGTTGGAAATACAAGGCTACTCCACATCCTTGGATTTTCAGGTTATGAACATGGAAAGGGCAGATGTGATACTTGGTAAGGAATGGTTGCATAGCCTAGGACCGTCAATGAAGCGTAACTATGAGCACAACAGCTTGATGTTTGAATCCCATGGCACACATATGTTGTTGTTAGGAGAGAAGGATGTGCCTTCCTCACCACTGCTATGTATAGCTGAGCTTATGCAGTTCGTTTTTGATAATGAAATAGATCAAGATTTCTTGTGTTACTCATTGTCTCATTTTCTGTCTAATATTGAATCTGTTGAACATTCCTCAATGCCGCATGCTTCTCTCTCATCTCCTCCACCAACGGCTACTTCTCAACAAGCAAAGGTCGCTAGTGCTTTAAAAATTTATTAAAGGAATTTCACAATGTTTTTCCTAATGATTTGCCATTAGGATTACCGCTGACACGATCGGTGCAACATAGCATCGATGTGGTTGCAGGCAGTAAACCAATAAGTAAACCACCCTACCGCATGAGTTACTATGAAGCTGTTGAGGTGGAACGTCAGCTTGCTGACTATCTTAGTTGAGGGTTTATCCAACCCAGTTCTTCACCATGGGCTTCTCCTATCCTATTAGTGAAGAAAAAGATTGTAGTTTGCGCACGTGCATAGACTATCATGGCTTAAATGCGGTTACTGTTAAGAACAAATACCCATTGCCATGCGTGGATGAGTTGTTCGACAAGCTCACTCGTACTTGCCTTTTTATGAAAATAGACTTGCGGTCAGATTATCACCAAGTACGTGTTAGACTTGTTGACATACCCAAAACTGCATTCCGAACAAGGTTTGGACACTACGAGTTTTTGGTTATGCCTTTTGGGTTAACCAATGCACCCGCAACATTCATGACACTTATGGATAGTGTCTTGAAACCGTACTTGGGCCACTTTGCCATCGTTTTTCTCGATGACATTCTAGTGTACAGTGCTTCTAAGGAAGAACACTTACAACATCTGAGGTAGGTGTTCGAATTGTTACGAACAAATCAATTATATGCCAAGGAATCCAAGTGTGATTTTCTGAAGGAGGAAATTCACTATCTTGGGCATGTTATTTCAGATACTGGGCTACACATGGATCAATCCAAAGTGGATACCATTCGGCAGTGGCCTTCTCCTAAAAATCTCGAAGTGCTACAGATTTTTTAAGGATTTGCAGGTTTTTATCAAAGGTTCGTTAAAAACTATGCTAATATTGATGTTCCCATGACGAACCAACTGAAAGGCAAAGGCAAGACCTTTCAGTGGGGACCCACTCAGCAACATAGTTTTGATACGCTCAAGGATGCATTAGCTACAACTCCAATTCTAGCTATTGTAGATCCTTTGAAACCATTTGTTTTGGAAACGGATGCGAGTGACCATGCTATTGGAACAATCCTGCCTACAAGAAGGGCGGCCAATTGCATTTGAAAGCAAGAAGCTTGATTCATCACAACAGAATTATTATGCTTATGAACGCTAACTCTATACAATAGTGTCTGCCTTGAAAACATGGAGACATTATTTGTATGGCGCTCAATTTGAGATTGTGTTTGACCATGAAAGCCTTAAATGGTTTACACAGGTGGGTTGAGATTCTTCAGGAATATGACGCAAAGCTCCGGTATCGTAAAGGACGATACAATGTGGTGGTTGACACTCTTAGTCGTATGCCTGAGATCAATTCTCTCTTGTTCACGGAACTTCGCATTAAATTTTTGGATTCTCTAAAGGGCAAATGTGAGCAGGATGACGCATATTCCAAAGTGTGGAGCCATGTGCAAATGAAGGATCCTTCTCACTCCACTGCTGGTAGTGTATCGTTAACCTCCACACACAGTTCTCCTGTATCGAGTGATGAACTACAGCGATGGAAGAGTTTTACCATCGACAATGGGTACCTACTCCATAAGGGGAGAGTTTATGTACCAACGGACACAGACATTTCGCACCAAATTCTTTATGAATGTCATGACAGTTCAAGTGCAGGGCACCCGGGTATTAAAAAGACTTATGCTCTTGTACGACGATAATTTTACTGGCCATGTTTACATGGCTTTGTTCAAGATTATGTCTTGCATTGCCAAAAATGTCAAGTTAACAAAGCAGAGTGCCTGAAGGCAGGAGGACTCTTACATCCTTTGGAGATTCCCAATGGAAAACGGGAAAGTATCTTTATGGATTTTATTGTGGGTTTACCAACCACTGTACAAGGTCATGACTCAGTATGGGTAGTCGTAGACCTGTTGACTAAACTATGTAAGTTTATTCCAACCAAATCAACGATTAAGACTCCAGAATTAGCCAAGTTATTTGTGGACAATCTATACAAGTTATATGGCTTGCCAAGTAACATTGTGAGTGATCGTGATCCCAAGTTTAAGAGTCATTTTTGAAGGGATGTGTTTAAACGATTGGGTACACAACTCAATCTCAGTACAGCCGATCATCCAGAAACGGATGTTCAGACTGAACGAGTTAACCAAGTGCTAGAGGATATGCTACACGCATACGTTAGCAAGAAACAAACAAACTAGGAATAGTATCTACCTCTTCTTGAGTTTGCTTACAACAGTGCTAAGCATGTCACGACTAGATTTAGTCCTTTCATGCTCGTGTATGTTTTCAACCTAGGTCACTTGTTACGGTGGGGTTGGCAACCGAAAAACTCCAACAGGTTAAAGGATTTTCTCCAAGACCATATGGATATGCTGAAACTCGCTCGTCAGAACGTCCGACAAGCGCAGCATCGGTATAAGAAGTATGCTGATGAGAAACGTCGGTAAGTTACCTTTGAGGAAGGGGAGGAAGTATTTTTACGTGTGCCAGAGCATTCAGAAAGTCTGAAAACTGGGCCAACACCTAAATTATCTCCAAGATATTGTGGGCCTTTCAAAATACTCAAACAAGTTGGTGATCGTGCCTACAAACTATCGTTACCCACATATTCTCGTATGCATCCGGTGTTTCATGTAAGCCGTTTATGTAAGCGATTACATGGGGACAACGATGTCATTGACCAACAGATTCTGGTTGATGTTGTTGAACGTCCTACCCTACCGCATGAACTTGAACGAATTCTTGACTATCATGATTTATGTCCGCGTCATCATGTACGTCGACAAGCTTTAATCAAGTGGAAAGATCGACCTGAGGAAGGTGCCACTTGGGAAAACATTAGTGCTCTTAAGAAGAAGTTTCCCACTTTTGTTTTCGAGGACGAAACTTCTTCCTTAAGGGGGGAGTAATGTCAGGACAAGGGCAAGGCTAGGGAGTCACGGACTGGGCCAGGGGCCAGGCTAGGCAGTGTGGACAAGGGGATCCGTCTAGGGCAAGAGGCTAGGAGCCTACCTTTATATTGGGAGGTTGGGAGGAGGATCCTAAGGTCTAGTCACCCAAGTTCTTACATTATTACTGGCATGACACATTTTAGAACGGTCTATGGTATGTAGGTAGTAGTTCCGATGGAGTTTGCAATCCCAAGCCTCAGGTTAGCAATTGAACATGGCATGGACTTCAACACAAATCTCAAGCAATGCTTAGATGAATTATTTTGTCTCGTTGAGATTTGACAGCATGCCATGTTGGAATAAGAAGTAGTTCAGCAACAAAGAAAGTACTGGCATGACAACAAGATTAAAGTAACGTAGTTCACACAAGGGGAATTAGTGTTGCTGTACCACTCTAAGCTAGGCCCGAAGAAACCCAATCTGAAAATAGCTTGGTTAGGACTTTACGAGGTTGATTGGGTCTTCCTCATGGCACGATACGATTGAAGGAGCTATCATAGTAGACATGAACAACATGATGATAAAGATTGCGGTAAACATAATCAATATGAGAGAAGTATGAAATATAAAGAGACCATGATAGAGAGGTTGAATGTAGAAGGGATATTACCACATGTATGGTGATAGAAGGACTCAGGGAGAGCATGATGTATAGTGATAGAAGGACTCACACCAAAAAAACAAAACTCTGTGTCAAGAAGTTGTAAAGGTTTGTCATCTGCATATTTGCTTGGATTTTACAACTAGACTACGGAGCAAGGAATGGGTTCCACTATACTTCTATATAACACTTTTGTGTGACATGCATTATATCTGGTATGTAGCTTGTGTCATTTTATTGTTGCTTGACAAAAGATTCAACTGATATGATTTTCATGTAGCTGGACAAACCAACATTCTCTACCTCTTGCACACTCGGAGCAGACGCCTAGTCAATGACTAGGTTAGTAGTTCAAGTTAACTTTTGCATTTCTCCACACTATAATCTACAATATGTAAACAAACTATTTTTGACTCTCGACAATACATCAATACTAAACAATAGTAGCAAGTTTCTTTGGCAAGGCCAACCAAGCAAGACTAGTTTCTTTTTTAATTAGAGAGGGAGAAAGGTTGTGTTAGTGCATGAGAGAGAGAGAGAGAGAGAGAGAGAGAGTTTTCAAAAAAAAGAGAAAATTACCAAAATACCCCTCTAATTTGTGGAAATTCCCAAAATATCCCTCAAATTTCAAAAATTCCCAAACTACCCCCAATATTTTGTCATAAGTTCCCAAAATATGCTTCAAATTTTCCTAAATTCCCAAAATACCCATGGTTGTGAGAGTAAATTTCTCCAAAAATAAACAGTTTTGTAGCTTTTTATAAGAACACTAATTGTATATCATACAAGATACTAAAACTAGAATTTGAGTTGGTTTTTTAGGATGTGGAGATAAATTGCTTCATTACTTTTAAGGGTATTTTGGGAATTTCCACAAACTAGAGGGGTATTTCGGTAATTTTCCCAAAAAAAAGAGAGAGGTTCTATAGAGCTTATTAATGAAAGTGAGTCGGGTAACTTTGTAACTCCAGTCAAAAGGCCCTAGTTAGGGTTTTGAGAATTCATCTTGCGGCTTCTTTAGGACCTTCGCGCACAGATTGTAGACTCTTTCAGCGCCGGGCAGAGGAGGTGAAGGCACGCTCTAACAACGTGAAGCCATGGTGAGCTTGGTTCCATCCACATCTCCGTCTTCGTTGTACTCTCGCTCTGCCGTGATCGTAGCTGATTTTCTGCGATTTGTGTGTGCAGGCGCGCGGTCTCAAGAAACATCTGAAACGTCTCAATGCCCCGAGGCACTGGATGCTTGACAAGCTCGGTGGTGCCTTTGTAAGTTGGTTTCTGCGTTCTGTGTTGTTATAGAGAGTACTAGGTTGGATCTAATGCTTAACTGTTCTTTTGCTCTAATCAAGAGCGCAAGTGATCATCGGTATGATTGCACAAGATCTTTGCTTATACACTTTGCAAACACACGCAGAGTGTTGTGAATGCAATTGTGTGCTCTTTGCTATCTCGTTTTGCAACGTATGTGTGCATGTTTTGACAATTGACACGCTCATTGCAGGCGCCCAAGCCCTCTGCCGGACCCCATAAGACCAGGGAATGTCTGCCGATGGTTGTCTTGTTGAGGAATCGGCTGAAGTATGCCTTGACCTATCGTGAAGTGGTTGCCATTGTGATGCAGCGACTCATCTCTGTGGATGGGAAAGTAAGGACGGACAAGTGTTACCCTGCTGGGTTTATGGGTGAGTGTTCAAAACTGTGTCTAGCCAACACTTTGTTTTTCTACCTAAGCAGAGGCTCCTTTGACTACGTCGATACAAGCTTTGCTTGATGATGATTGGTGTTCAGGAGGGTCCTAGCATATGTAAACATTATTTGTTTTTCCTCAATTCTGTGTAGAGGATATAAAAAACCTAGGTTTCCTCCGCATCAGAGTATGTTTTTGTCTTTATTGGAACCCACTCTTTGAGAGTTTGTTCTGCCCTGCCTTGAATGGACTGATGTCTTCTGGGTAAATTAAATTGTTTCCTATTGCAAAGGCTTACCGATGACTTCTATCTTCAGATGTTGTGTCCATAGCAAAAACCGGAGAGAACTTCCGGTTGCTTTATGATAGCAAAGGAAGATTCACCTTGCACTCCATAAGCCTTGAAGAGGCTAAGGTAAGATATTGTTCACATTTTGTATAATAAAATCGTGTCCTGCTTTACTTCTCTAAGTTGTGCACTTTGGTTCAGTACAAGCTATGCAAGGTCCGAGCTGCCTGCTGCGGCGAGAAGGGGATTCCCTACATCACTACATTTGATGGGCGCACCATTCGCTATCCAGATCCCCTTATCAAGGCCAATGACACCATTAAAATTGAAATTGAGACTGGAAAGGTTGTAGAGTTCATCAAGTTTGACATTGGCAACATTGTTATGGTTACTGGAGGTCGAAACAGAGGCAGAATTGGGATTCTCAAGCACCGTGAAAAGCATAAGGGAAGTTTTGAAATTGTGCACGTACAAGATGCTGCTGGTCAAGAGTTTGCCACCCGGCTTGGCAATGTGTTTACTATTGGTAAAGGAAGCAAGCCTTGGGTGACTCTACCGAGAGGCAAGGGTATTAAGCTGTCTATTGTTGAAGAAGCCAAGAAGAAAGCAGGAGCTCTGAAGGGAACTGTGGCTTGAGTTTCTTTTTTGAGCAGGCTTCTCTTTTTCAGATTGATGCTCCCTTTTGAGGTATAGTACTAGGGACTCTTGACACAGAAGAGTCTTTTGAGTCGGCTTGGCTTATGCTCATGTGAAACTCATTTTTGAGCTCAAGCTAATTTTGAATGCTACGATTTTTTTTACTTTTGGGACATTTTAATGAGTGTATCCAAGCTTGTTATTAGGATTAAAGGCTATGCTTTCGATATTTCGAATGAGGAATTTTGAAGAGGTGTATTTAAGTTTTGTATTTGTGGTCTTATGGTGAGCAAGAGTCTTCAGAGCTGTTTTACTCAAGCTGATATTGGTCATTTGCATTATCTTGATTTCTATTGGAACTTATGTTGCTAGCCCGTGTTTTAGAGGAGGTTGAGCCGCTCTAATGGCTTATCAGTTAAGTAGTGTCAAAACCACAGGTCTTTCTATCAGAGGGTTGTGAGAGACCCACACCAGTTATCGGTGAAATGCCCTTATGAGAGTATCATTGTGGTGAATTACTTGCTCAGTAGTGGGGTGACAATCGAAACCACCTTCACTTGGAAGTTGCTGTTTCAGTGACCAAGGAACAAATACATGAAATGAAAAAAGGAAAAGATTTTTGTTTCAGTACCACCCCCAAATCTGTGTATATGGGAAGATGGGACTGCATAATTGAGTTGGTGTTTGCAGTTTGAGGACAGCTAGTAGTTTTGCCTCTGGATTAGAGGGTGTTCCTGTGGGAAGTATCCTAGACTTTTGATTAGAGGGTGTCAAATCTGTATGTATGGGAAGATGGATTAAATAGTTGAGTTGGTGTTTGCAGTTCAATGACAGCTAGTAGTTTTTCCTCTGGATTAGAGGGTGTGTTCCTGCGGGAAGTATCCTAGACTTTTGATTGTGAAAAAATGGCCAACGCTTTGTGATGTTCAACTCTTGGTACTTATCCGTCCTGGCTTTTAAATGATAGTGCAGTTCTGTGTATTATGTACACTTGGAATGCTATGTTGAATACATGTCCTGGGTCTTGATTCTTAGTGTATATATGGACATTGCTTAGGCAGTAAAGAATTTCTTGTTATGGCTTTTATCATGTACTTTAATATAGTTCTGCATGCCAGTACATAAGCATCTGACTTCAATTTTTTTTTGTATCTAGTTTTTCATGCAGTGAATTGGAATTTAAACTGTGACATTTGAGCTGAAAACTCTGGATGATGACAGTTCTCATGAGTTGAATTTAATGAATTTTTGTGAATTAATCTCTGTTTTTCTCAATGGTTCTGGGTTTGAATCAATGCAGGTGATCCGAATCAATGCAGGTGATTCGATTGGATCTTTCTTTTCCCCCCTGGTCGAGAGTTGTTCTTCTGACAGTTTGAGTTTGCCTTGGAACTAAGATTTCGATCAGTTAGGAGGGTATACCGTTCTCCTGTAGGGGTATTTCTAGTCAAAACTTTGACAGTTGTCCCCATGGATGTCAGACATCAAAGGAAGGGTCTGTGCTATACGAGTTTGTCTCGGAGCTAAGGCTTTGCTCTGCGAGGAGTGTATTCCGTTCTCCTGTAGGGGTGTTTCAAGTCAAAAACCCTTACAGGTGTCCGATGATATGCCACACTGAAGGAAGTAAGGGCCTGTGCTATGATCTGTCCTATTGTGTCTTGGTGCAACCCCTCCCCCCTCACTCTTCCTGCCTCTTGCCAATAACGTTTTCCTCTCCCTTCCTGCCTCTTGCCAATAAGTGCCTATAATTCCCGCCTTTTTGTGGTCCCCTGTTGTAGTGTTCGCTTAGCTATTTGTCAATGATAAAAACTATTTGGATACAGATCCATGTTATATAGTGGAGAGGTTTGCAGTACAGCATCCAAGCTGACATGGCTTTTTGCGTCTTTAAACGGGATTCATATGTGCCACTTGGCACTACTAATAGCTTACAATCATCATAGCATGGGCTGTCTTCTTGTCTGCACTTTTGGCACCAAGGTCTTTGAAGAGTACTCTCGGAAGCAGCTGTGGACTGTTGGATAAAGCTTGCCAATTAGTGCCACCTAGCATGCCAATGATGGCAAACCTTTTCCTTCTGGTGTCGCCATGTGGAGGACAATTCATAGTTTCCTCCTTCAACAAAGAGTAGAAAGAGGGACATGTGAGTAATGGTTTCTCACCATCTTGTATAGGCAGTGCGACTTTTCACCTTGTTTAGTTGATTAACTGTGCTTGATTTTGATCTTTGGATGTGTGTCATCATGGTTTTGAGCTCATGAAGAACACTAGGTTTTAATGTTTGCAAGCATTGACAGGTGGTCCTCTGGGCCCTCCATTTCATAGTAGAGCCAAGTCATCATAACATCGTCCATTGACGCATGACTAATTTACCAAAATGTAATTGCTTATATTGGGTCTTGCTGTCCACCAAAACATTTTCAGAAGCACTCTTATGGTTCTCTAGACAAATTAGTATGTAGTGACTCCAACCATAAGCTCTTAATGTGCTCTATTTGAAAACATGCAGGTGGCAGAAGTGCTTGTGGTCATTGTAGTGCAACCCCATACTCCTTGACACATGGTAGGCAAAGGGAGATAATGTGAGATGGGATATTCCTTTTTAGATCACAAAAACGTGTGCGTGCATGCGCGTGCACACACAGAGAGAGAGAGAGAGAGAGAGAGAGAGAGAGAGAGAGAGAGAGAGCACGATTATAGGCTACATTGGGCGGAGGTTTCCTTTGTCTTGGTCAATCTCGTAGGGATGTCTCTTTGCAACTTCTTCTGGTAGAACCCTTCTGGTGAATCAGATACTCTTGCGATAGCTTGGCTCACGACAATGTGCATGACTCTTCACTTTGGAATCATAGCATGTTTGCAGCACCTAGTGTGCAACTTTTTTAGGAGTGGTTTAGATGGATTTATTTTGCCACATGGCCATGAGTTTATTGGGACATTGTGATATTGCCTAGAGAGAAGGGAGGCTCGGAGATTATTGATCCAAAGATGTAGAGCAACGCATTGCTCTTCAAGCTCCTAGTACACGATATCTTTCTTGGGCTTGAGTCTTGGAAACAATTCCTATATCATGCTTTGTTATGGGCTTCTCCTTGTTTTGGGTCTATGGATACTACCGACGCTTGCCATCCGATTCATCTTCAAAGATGCTATTTTGGACATGTCTCATTGGTCACCCTTTGTGTTGCTTGTTGAGGATTTGGAAAGACTTGTGCCTTGCTTTGATTTGATACCCACCTTCTAGTGTGGAGGCAGGGGCGAGACACCCACGTCATGGGATGCATATGTGACAAATTCAAAAGGACCTCAACCAAGTAAGAGGACCCACATCGATTGGGCTAGATGGGATGAAGGCCTGGCGAGAGGAATCACATCAATTGGTGAGACAGATTCAGAAGGACGTCACATTGATTGGCAAGACAACCACACGCTTGGGATGCCTATGTGACATATTTAGAAAGATGTCAGCTAGGCAAGAGGGGGCTAGATGGGATGATGGCTTGGCGAGAGGAATCACATCGATTGAGCTAGATGTGATGATTTCAGTTAGGCGAGAGGACTCACATTGATTGGGCTAAATGGGATGATGGCACGATAGCTTTGTTACGTAGTTGGTTAGATGCTTCATTGGTTGGTGCACATGTCATTGGTACTTCAAATGAGATCCGTAGAGGGGTTGCTACGCATATGAGGTAGATTGATGAGGCTATTCCTCAGAACTAGCATGGATACATTGGACATATTATTTTACCTTCTCATCAGGGTTTGATTGCTATGTAGCATGGACACACGTTGTTGACATTGGAGAGACTGCTATCATGGCCATCAACAAAAAATGCCTTTCTATTTTGACACTCTCCCCAACACCAACCCGATCAATAGTGAGCTTCATCAGCTATAATATGCTTCAAATTTTGTGTATGAGGTTGGCTCCTCACTTGGGTTCTCCCGATGAACAAACTCCCAAGTAACGTCTACCTTTACATCAATATGTGATTAGGTCTCCCCAATCTCGGAAAAATAAAAAGGCTTTCAAAACATCATAAGTGCATAAGTGAAGGGTCCCCAATCTTGAAAAAATAAAAAGCCTTTCAAAACGTCTTTTTTTTTGGGGCGAAACTCAGAATCGTGAGTGGATTATATCAACAATCCAAAAGAATTACAATTACAAGTCATTCGTGTCGAACCATGACATCTTCTAGAAACCATCAGTACATTGGCTGATATGGGGGCCACCCCATGGCAGAGGTAGAACACTAGGTTGACTAAATCTAAAACACTTACCCATGCACTTTCGATACTGTTGCAGTCACAACCTTTTCCCTCTCTTCAGAGTTCCTTTGTTTCCCAACGACAAAAATCGCTTCCTTGCTTTCTTGAATGATCTACATGAACCTGGCTGTTTCAATGGTGTACTCGAATAGTCAACAATCTTGGCCTTCCACACATGTTTAAAGTAACAATACCTGACAATTTTTGTGTTGATTTGGAGTGGTTGGCTCATGATCACCTTCCTGCCCAAGAAGAGATCGTTCTTGTAGAACCTAATCTTCCACGTCTTTTGAACGCACTTGCATATCTTTCATGCCAAGCCACAGATCCCCGGGCAATAAGAGGTGGGGAGGTTTTCACTTGCTGATCTGCATTGCGGGCATCTATCTGGACCAATACCTCTAGCTAGGAATTTCACCCCAGTTGGCAAGGCCTCCCAAGAGTACCTTCCATACAAAGACCTTCATCCTAAGCGGCCAATTTGGGCACCATATGTTCTTCACAATTGTACCCATCTTGTCTCCGGTCATTGCTTGCCCCATTACTTGTTCAGGGGGGAGAACCAATCCAGCAAGATCATGAGGATGTTGTACACCTCCTCGGTATGTGGTTTATGGAAGTGTCTGTCAAAACTAGACTCGCAAGCCGGTAGGCAGCAACTGTCAAGCCGTTCCAAGATTCTATTTACTAGCAATCTTTCAGTCCCATTGAGATTGAATTGGGAGGCTAGCTAGTCCGATCCTTTCCAATCACTACCATTGTAGTCCCAAAATTGGCCCAGTTGTTGTCGTCCTTTGTTGTTCATCTTCCTGGCCACCTCCCTCCAATAAGGGTTCAACATGACGCTTCCCACCTTAGAGAGCCAACGGGACTAGTGAGACATCGAGTTGTGAAAATATCTAGTTACGTCTCCCCATTCCAAGGCCTCCGCTGCTCTATTGCACTTTCGAGCAAGCTCGCTAGTTGAGCCCTCAAGCTTCATGTTAGACCACTGAGGGGCAAGCAACTTGTCGTGCAGATCTACCCCTTTCCACTGATCACCTTGCGAACACAATTTGGTATTGTCCATCATGGCGTTTGTCATAATAGCCCAGGTTTGATCTTGCTTCATGATTGCAGCCACAAACTTGGCACACTGGGCCTCCGTGTGAGTACTAGGGTCTCGCTATGGCCTCCCAGCTTGCCCACTGCCAAGGCAACAATTCTTTATTCTTGTTCTTCCAGAGGAATCTTTTCACCAGTTTTAAGGACTCCTTCCAGTTGCATTTGCCTATCTTAAGCAGCGGGCCATTAAATGCTATATATGGGAGCATAAACGAATTGATCACCTTCAATTTGCTTGTGAAAGGGAGAAGCACATATTCCCACCTGCACAACTTGCTCCTTATCTTATCCAATACCCACGATAACCTTTGCTTGTGGGTTATATCTACCCCCAAAGGGGCTCCTAGGTGCCGAAGTACCGCCCCTTTGGACACAATCTCCCCGGACCACATTGCTGGATTAAACGAGTCATCTCTTGAGAGGGAGATCATTCTAGATTTTTCAACATTGCACTTCGACCCTGACAAAATGGTATACGTTTGCCCAATCTCTAGAGCCTTCTTGATCACATGAGGACAAGCTTTGAGGAAGAGTACTGAATCATCCGCAAACAGCTTCGTCAGTAGTAGCTGGTCATTATTGGGGAGAGATAGCCCTTAAATCTCCCCTCTTGAAGAACTGTCTTCGAGCATTGTCACCAGGGGGATGAGATTCAATGGCAAACAAAAGAGGAGCTAGTGGGTAGCCTTGCTTAATGGATCTTTTTACGTCAAAAGTCCCCCACAATCCGCTCATTGAATAAGAGCTTAGATTGGCTACCAGCAACCAAGGTGTTGACCAACCGACACATCCACGACCCAAAGCCTAATGATATCATGAACTCCTTGATAAAAGACCATGTGTTCCTATCATACGCTTTATCTAAATCCAATTGAGGTAATATACTTTTTTGCTTAGTGAATGATGCAAACTCTATGCCGACCATTGCTGCCAGAATGTTGTCGTAAATAGATCTTCCTTTTATAAATGCATGTTGGTGAGGGGAGTGATGAACATGTCAAGAAGGGGAGAGAGCCTGAGAGCAACATTTTTAGTGTTTATTTTGTATGCCGCTAACATCATATTTATTGGGCGCCAGTGCTTCAATTGGGAGCAGCAAGTTTGTTTAGGGATCGGTTTGATAAGGCCTCTTTTGACACTCATTCGCGTGGTCAGAGACTTAAGCTCCTCCCAAACTTCTTTGAAGAACTCCGTGGTCATGCCGTCCCATCCAGGAGACTTCTCTTTGCTCAAAGCTTGTATCGCGAAAGAGCATTCCTCCTCGGAGAACGCTGCCTCCAAGATGTTGGCCTCTGACTGTGATAGCGTTTTTTTGACACTTCTTAGAACATCATCTTTGGCTTCATCCACTTCTGGGGAGCGAGCCTCAAGCTGGCCAATGATCTGTTGCAAATGATTCAGCATCATATGAGCCATTTCATCCGGATCCTTGCTCTCCTTTCCTTCCCCATTGGACAACGAGTGGACGATGCCCTGATTTCTTTTGACTTTGAGGGCCATGAAGAAGTGAGAATGATTATCCTCCTCCGACTGGAGGAAAGTCTCTCTCGATAGAATTCTGGTCTTTTTCATCTCCTCTAGTTGTTGTTTAGTCAAGTCACATTTTGCTTCAAGCCACCTTTTTTGCTCGACTTTAGAAGCCGTCCCTTTTTGTTTTTTGGTGGTTAAAATATCTACTTCGTCTGCTAGTTGTTTTAATCCCTCCGCGGCGTTTCTTCCTTCTAGGGCCAGCAGTCTTGATTGCTTTTTGAATATTCTTGGCGAAGATATCCCAAGCCTTAGGGCTTACCAGATCCACATCTTTACGAAAATTTCTTATAGCTTTAAGGACCAGATTTATGAAGAGAGGGTCTTTAAAAAGATGAGCCCCTGTTGTGTGAGAAGCTTCTTCGATCATTGGGGACCGTGACCTTCTTCTTTCGTTTTATGGAATTTCATACTTATCGGTAGGTGATCCGACAGGCATTGCAAAGTTCCCACCTTCATGTCAAGCAATGGTGGAGCCAGTTGGCTTGATGGGAACAATAGCATCTATCCAATCAAGATGCTATGCCAACATATTGTAGGTTGGTATACGAGAATACTGCATGCTACTCCACAGACCTACCTCCCACAAGTCCATTAAAGCCCACTTCTCACAAAAGCTTTGCCATCTCGCTCTCTCAGATCCTACAAGCATGTTCAATGAGCCTGTACTTTCCTTTCTCTTCTCCACCATATCGAAGTCTCCCATCAAGAGCCATTCGCCTTCCATGTGCACGCCTTTTAGGTGCTCCTAGAGCTTTGCTCTTTCCTTCACCATGTAGGGACCATATATGTTGACAATGGTGATATGTTGGGCCAACCACTTGATCTTTACTCCCAGGGCCCTCCCAGATGGATGATTGAACACCACCTTGGGTTCTGGGTCCATGTCCACAATCGTGAGCTCTAATGTGTTGGGTTTCAGGACCCGTGGCCGGATATGGCCGGGCAGGCACCCTCCCACTTATTCTTTTGGTTATAATGAAGAATAAGGAGATAGAGATTTTACACTCTCTAGAGCTCTGATACCAATTGAAGGATCGGGGCGATCCATGAAAGAGAGTGAAGGAGAGAAGGGGAAGGGGAACAAGAGCAGGCTCATATCACGAAAATGTAGCCATATGTGGATCGCCTAGTGTCCGCACAAACCGCATAATCTGAATCAGTGTATCCAACTATGGATGCATCAATGTTCCCAAAGCGTAAGCACTTGCTAGCTGAGCCCTTGACGTATCTCAAGATGTGCTTCGTCTTCCACCACTGAGGCAAAGTATGTTGCAGTTTCTAGTTCCAGTAAGGAAGGTGTGTGGTTATCTCGTACAGTGGGAGATTTTTGTATACACCAGACTCCAGTGCTACATTGTGACAGCCAAGAGTGCAATTACGTTAGCAAAGATCCCGATGTTTCACTCCAAGTCGAAACACATAGAGGTCATGTATATTTTGTTGGAATTAGGGTTGCAGAGAAACACACACAACTTGGAGAAGGCGAAGGAAGCTCAAGGCACACAATAGAGAGTGTGTTACTTAGTGTGCAATGGAAAGATACATAGCCCTAGAGTGATGGGCATATATACAATGCACCGGGGAAAGAACCTCCTAAAGAGGGAAAAAATGCGCGGGCGGTCCTAGTGTGTTCACACACATCACTACCACATGTATATGGTAACAAATCCCCCCTAGAGTGATGCGGTGAATGAGAGATGGCACATGAGTAAAGGGAAGTGCCATGCCCTGAGGACGACCAATCAACAAAGAGGAGTAAGACCAAAGCTTTGCAGAAAGCTTCAAGCTTCTCACGAGACAAGCCTTTGTGAAAAGATCTGCAAGGTTGTCCTGTGTTGGCACATAAGCCAAGCTGATCTCTCCTGCTGAGAGTCTCTCCCTGACATAGTGGTAATGAACATCAATGTTCTTTGTGCGAGCATGAAAAACTGGGCTCCTCGCAACTGCCAATGCGCTCTGACTGTCAGTGTAGATAGTGTTGGCAGTGTCCTGTCCAACACCCAAATAAGCCATAAGGTGTCTTGAGCCATACACACTCAACCGTAGCTGTGAAGACTGCCCTGTACTCAGCCTCACAACTCGAAGTGGCCACAATAGGTTGTCTCTTGCTCAACCATGATATACATGAACTACAAGGCATGAAACAAAAACCACTTGTGGACAACCCAATCTGAGTTCGAAAAAGCATGTAAGTCTGGCGGCAATGATCCCCCCCTTGGGATAAAACAAACCAAGATGTAAAGTGCTACTAAGGTAGCGAAAAATCCTCTTGACAGCCTGCCAATGCTGAGACCCTGGGCTATGCATAAATTTGCTGACCTGTGAGATTGCAAACTGAATATCCGGCCTTGTGTTGCATACATAAATGAGGTACTCGATAGCAGTTTGGTAAAGAGTGACATCAGTAGGATCACCAGCGTCATGAAGACTCAATTCTAAACTTGTTTCCATGGGAGTGGAAATAGGTTTGAAATCCTCAAGTCCAAACTTACATAGCAATGTCTCTATGTAACTTTTCTGACACAAGGGAATACCACCATCACACTGCTTAAACTGTATAGCCAAGTAATAATGCAATAGCCCCAAATATTTCATCTTGAAAGTAGCATTCAAATAAGCCTTAAATTCAACAATATGTCTCTCAGTTGGTCCAATGATCAGCAAATCTACATAAAGAACCACCATGAGAAGTACATCACCCTCACGCTTTACATACAATGTGCTTTCTGTTGGACTGTTACGAAAGCCTTGTTTGACCAAATGAGTGTCAGCTTTCTCATACCAAGCACGAGGAGATTGCTTCAACCCATACAAAGCCTTGTTACATTTGCACACTTTGTCCTCTTGTCCTTTCTTGACAAAACCGCGAGGCTGCGTTACATAAACTTCCTCAAATATGTCACCATTCAAGAAAGCAGTAACAATGTCTGATTGATGTACATCCCAACGAAAATGAGCTGCCAGTACACATAGAAAACGCACATTTTCCCTAGTCCCAGTGGCTCCATCTGCTTTGGGCGCTTCTAGATTCGTGAGGGCAATCATTGAAAAATCCTTTCCTTTCTTGAAGTGATGAATCCAAATTCCACAATTGTTCTAGACATGACCAAAGGCTTTGCAATATGTACATTGGGAACACTCACTTGATGTTGGAATTAGGGTTGAAGAGAAACACACACAGCTTGGAGAAGACGAAGGAAGCTCAAGGCACACTATAGAGAGTGTGTTACTTAGTGTGCAATGGAAAGATAGACAGCCCTAGAGTGATGGGCGTATATACAATGCACGGGGGAAAAAAACTCCTAAAGAGGGAAAAAATGCCCCGGCGGTCCTAGTGTGTTCACACACATCACTACCACATGTATATGGTAACAAATCCCCCCTAGAGTGATGCGGTGAACGAGAGCTGGCACATGAGTAAAGGGAAGTGCCATGCCCTGAGGACAGGATCAGTCCACAAAGGGGAGTAAGCCCAAAGCTTTGCGGAAAGCTTCAAGCTTCTCACGAGACAATGCATTTGTGAAAAGATCTACAAGGTTGTCCTGTGTTGGCACATAAGCCAAGCTGATCTCTCCTGCTGAGAGCCTCTCCCTGACATAGTGGTATTGCACCTCAATGTGCTTTGTGCGAGCATGAAAAACTGGGTTCCTCGCAACTGCCAATGCGCTCTGACTGTCAGTGTAGATAGTGTTGGCAGTGTCCTGTCCAACACCCAAATCAGCCATAAGGCGTCTGAGCCATACACACTCAACCGTAGCTGTGAAGACTGCCCTGTACTCAGCCTCACAACTCGAAGTGGCCACAGTAGGTTGCTTCTTGCTCAACCATGATATACATGAACTGCCAAGGATGAAACAAAAACCACGTGTGGACACTTGCGTGTCAAAACAACCAGCCCAATCTGAGTCCGAAAAAGCATGTAAGTCTGGCGGCAATGATCCCCCCTTGGGATAAAACAAGCCAAGATGTAAAGTGCCACTAAGGTAGCGGAAAATCCTCTTGACAGCCTGCCAATGCTCAGACCCTGGGCTATGCATAAGTCTGCTGACCTGTGAGACTGCAAACTGAATATCCGGCCTCGTGTTGCATACATAAATGAGGCAGCCAACAACAGTTTGGTAAAGAGTGACATCAGCAGGATCGCCAACATCATGTAGACTCAACTTCAAACCTGTTTCCATGGGAGTGGCAATAGGTTTGCAATCCTCAAGTCCAAACTTACATAGCAATGTCTCTATGTAACTTTTCTGACACAAGGCAATACCACCATCACACTGCTTAAATTGTATACCCAAGTAATGATGCAACAACCCCAAATCTTTCATCTTGAAAGTAGCATTCAGATCAGCCTTAAATTCAGCAATATGTGTCTCATTTGGTCCAGTGATCAGCAAATCATCAACATAAAGAACCACGATGAGAAATACATCACCCTCACGCTTTACATACAATGTGGTTTCTGTTGGACTGTTACGAAAGCCTTGTTTGACCAAATGAGTGTTAGATTTCTCATACCAAGCACGAGGAGATTGCTTCAACCCATACAAAGCCTTGTTACATTTGCACACTTTGTCCTCTTGTCCTTTTATGACAAAACCGCGAGGCTGCGTTACATAAACTTCCTCAAATATGTCACCATTCAAGAAAGCAGTAACAATGTCTGATTGATGTACATCCCAACCAAAATGAGCTGCCAATGCACATAGAAAACGCACAGTAGTCATACGACAAGTGGGAGCAAAAGTCTCTTCATAATCTATGCCTTTTTGCTGTGCATAACCCTTTGCAACAAGTTGAGCCTTATGGCGATCGATCTCACCATCCGGTTTGCGTTTCGACTTGTAAACCCACTTTGTACCAATGGCCTTTTTGCCAGGAGGCAAATCACATAAAGTCCATGTGTCATTTTCTATAAGTGCATCATATTCTGATTGCATGGCAGCCATCCAATTTTTTGAATTTTGTGCTTCATCAAAAGTCAGAGGCTCCTCAACATCATGTAAGCTAGACACAGCCGAAGCATAACAATCTGATGCATAAGATGCATGGCGAGAGCCTGAACGAGTACGACTAGACAAAGGTGCATCCAATTTACTGTCACGCAAAGTGTGCACCAGCCATTTTGGCATACCTCTAGCCTGCTCATTTTCAGCCCTTTCCTCATCAAGTACGTCATGTACATTTGCATCAGTAATAGGCTGTTCTAAAGCATTTTCAGAAACCCCCATAGGCTGTACATTTGCCTCATTGGAACTTACATTCGTATTTCCACCATTGAAAATAGGCAACAAAGTGTCATAAATGTCCTGTGAGCTTACATTACTGTCTCTAGTACATGACAGCAAGGGCTGAACAGAATCTTCCACAAACACTACATCCCGAGAAACCAGAATACGTTTTGTTTGCGGATGGTACAACCTATAACCTTTGCTTTCAGCACTATAACCAACAAAAATACATTTGACAGCCTTATCATCCAATTTTCTCCGCTGCACTTGTGGCACCAAAGCATATGCCAAACAACCAAAAACACACATGTGCTCAATAGAAGGCTTTCTATCATGCCATGCTTCATATGGAGTAATAGAACGAAAGTTTTCGTAGGACACCTGCTTAATACATAAGTGGCACACATGATGGCCTCAAGCCACAAAGAATGTGGCAAAGCTTGACTTTAACCATACATCGTGCCATTTCCGTAAGTGACCTATTTTTCCGCTCAGCAACACCATTTTGCTGACGTGTATAAGGCAATGTACATTGGTGTTTTACCCCACGACTAGCCAGAAATGCATTGAATTCATGAGACATATACCCCCCCCCTCGATCGGAACGGAGGGTGCCCATAGTACATTTTGAGACATTTTCAGCCATAGCCAGAAATTGTTTGAAGCACATAAAAACTTCGGGCTTTGCTTTAAGAGGAAATACCCATGCATGCCTAGAGTAATCATCAATGAAAGTCATGAAGTAAAGGTAATTTCCCAAGGACGGAGTTTGCATGGGCCCACAAACATCACTACGCACAAGCTGCAACAGCCTGCATGTGGCCTGAACTGAACCATCCTTTGGAAACTTCGAATGCTGCATCTTACTCAAAATAGAGCCTTCACAAACATGTTTGACATGTTCTTCAAGAGGCCGCAAAGAAGCAACCATATCAGATTTTTGCAAACGCAACAAACTGGCAAAATTCATATGACCAAAACGTGCATGCTGAAGTTTTGCATATGAAAAAGCCCTTGACTCTGCAACTGCATTTGTAAAATATTATCCATACTTATCATAGAAAGTGAGCTTATACAACCCACGACACAAAAGCCCAGATGCAACGATGTCATCACCAAAACTAAGATCATGAACTGTACATCTGTCATCCACAAAATTTGACTACAAGTCCAAGTCTAGCAAGTGCAGATACAGACAAAAGATTCTTCTTGATCCCACGTACATAAAGTGCATCAACAAGTGTGAAAGAACTGCCGCAGCAGTAAGCACAATCTTTCCAACTCCCTGAACCGGATAAGAGGCATTGTTGGCACAAAGTGACTGAATTCCCATGAGGGACAGACTCGAGAGAGGTGAACAATTCACAATGTGAGGTAATGTGCTTTGCAGCACCACTGTCAAAATACCACACATGTGAATCTGCAGCAACTGACATGCATGCATCATGGACAACAGGATTGTAAGTGCACTCTACACTAAAAGCCCATTCTACATCAACAATGGCTACAGAAGACTCAACAATGGCTGCATTTGTAGTGGAACCACCCTCTTTCTTCTTAGCCTCTTTGGCCTTCAACTTAGGACACTGCCTGATCAAGTGATCATTAGCTTTACAATAATGGCAACACATCTTCTTTTTGCCCTTATCACCAGAATTGCCAGACGAAGTGCTGCTAGCGGAAGCATTGAGAACATAAGTTTTGCCACTCGTAGCAGAACCATAAGAAGTGGCTGCATTGCTTTTACCACCCTTTCTTTGAGAAGCAATAAAAGCCTGTTCAACTGCACGGTGTCTAGTCTTGTTTTTCTGGAAAGTGACTCTTACAACAGCAATGTGCATAATGCATCAAACTTGACAACTTATGGATTTCCTTGGGTCATAATTCTCCAAGTACTAGCAAAAGTCTGGTAAGAATCTGGTAAGGCATCAAGAACAGTCTGCATAAGGGAACTGTCTGAAATGACTTCACCTGCAGAAATAAGTTGCTCATTGATATCCTTGACACTAGCAAGAAAAGTGTCCATATCATCTTCCTCATGCATAATCTTTGACTCAAGCTCTTTATGCAGCAAAGCAATTTTAGCCTCATTGCGGCTTGCATAAAGACCTGCTAGAATATCCCAAGCCTGTTTTGCAGATTTTCCTGAACGAATGTGAGGAACAATGGTGCGCTTCATAGACAACGCAATCAATGCATGAGCCTGCGCATCCTTTACATCCCAACCAGCTTGTTCTACCATAGGCAAAACAACTCTAATAGCAGCAATCCTTGCAGCAAAGACCTGCAACGTCCTCAAGATCGCCTACATCCT
Source organism: Adiantum capillus-veneris (assembly GCF_014529385.1). Classification (NCBI taxonomy): domain Eukaryota; kingdom Viridiplantae; phylum Streptophyta; class Polypodiopsida; order Polypodiales; family Pteridaceae; genus Adiantum; species Adiantum capillus-veneris. Next base: position 40,011,564 of record NC_140939.1, read on the forward strand.
CAGAACCAGGACGTACATCAATGCCCTGCACAATATTTCAGACACCCTTTGACACAAGAACGTGTTGCATCATATAAGCCCACATGGGCAATTGTCCCCATCCAACCTATCCTCAGTAGCAAACATCTTGAACACATCTGTGTTGTTGTCAGCCATGGTAAATGCTGCACCTGATGTGAAAACTGCCCAAAAAGAGGAGAAACATAGCAGGAACAACATGTGCTATAGAGCACAAACCGTAGAAGACTGTAAGGCACTTGTTATGTAGAAAACAACACTGACAAAAATTCTGTACAAAATGATGAAATTGCCTGTGCAGACCTGCCCGTAGTGAAAACGGAGGCCGAAATGAGACCAAATCAGAAATCTGAGCAGACCAATCTCTACGAGATTATCCAAACTTTTTCTTGATCTGCGAACGCTCGCCAAACCTCACTGAAATCAAAGAAAGTGAGCAGGCATGTGCTGGAGCTGCTGGCGACTAAGCCCGGGAGGATGCAACCTGCTCTGATTGTTGCAATTAGGGTTGAAGAGAAACACACACAGCTTGGAGAAGATGAAGGAAGCTCAAAGCACACAATAGAGAGTGTGTTACTTAGTGTGCAATGGAAAGATAGAGTTAGTCAAAGTTCACACGGATGAAAACCCAGCGGATGCTCTAACAAAGAGCTTAGCCTTAGAGCGATTCGTATTTTGCATAGAGATGATGGGCGTAGGGTGAAACTAGGGTCATGCTTCACGTTTTGTACATTTGTACATAGTGCGTTCTTTAGCCACTTGGGACACATTGGCCTTCAAGTGGGAGATTGTTGGGTTTCAGGCCCCGTGGCCGGATATGGCCGCCCGCCCACTTATTCTTTTGATTCTTTTGGTTATAATGAAGAATAAGGAGATAGAGAGTTTACACTCTCTAGAGCTCCACCAAAGATCTGAGCCTGCTCTTGTTCTCCTTCCCCTTCTCTCCTTAAGTCTTTTGCATGGATCACCCCCGATCCTTCACGCTGTACCCATCCCCACCCTCTCCATAAAATATAAGCTTCTTGCCCAGTGCTTGTTTTCTTTTACTTGCGGCATCAAGGTGATGTTCTTGGATAGCCCATCAGTTGACTCCTTTCCCTTTTCTCACTTTCTCTTAGAAGAGGGAGCTCTTCTTCCGTGTCTTTAGCCCCTTAACATTCCATGACTGGATAATCAACTCCTCCATTACTGAGATAGGGGGACAAACTACTCCACCTCGTGAGACTCTCCTACTGTACCCTCCTTCCTTGTGTCCTCCTCCATTGGTCCTTTCCCATTTCCCCTGGTTACCATGAGGTTTTCCCAAGGATCGAGATCATGGGCTTTCTTTTCTTGTAGTACTGCAAAGGGATTGTGAAGCGGGACGAGAGACGTCGACCCTTTTGGTTGGGTGGGAGGTGGGGAGTAGCTTCTCTCTTTCCAAACTTTTGTAGTCTCAAGTGACATGGAGTCCCTTGATTTTGCCTTTACCCTTTTGGCCCCCTTCAGGCCTGGGATTTTCACCATCGACGAAGTTGTCATTGTCGTAAACTTAGGTGGAAAAGTATTCTCATTGCTTGGACCTTTAGGGATTTGCTGAGTGAAGCTCTGCCTTTCCACTGTCTTCTCTTGCTGTTTGGTTGCCTCTTTGTCACATATCATAGCCTCTTCACCTTCTCTTGACTCTTTGCTATTCTTTATGTGTTTCTCACTCTCATCTATGGTTGCTTCCTTTACAGAGGCATGATTGTCGCCTCAGTCTTGCACTACCGAGTCGGTATTTAGTTTAGCCTTCATGGGGCAATCTTTGGCAAAGTGCCAGATTTGTTACACTCAAAGTATTTCCCAAAGTACCCAAAGTTGAGTGGAATCATAACTAGACATGCTCCAACATTGATAACCATGCTCTTTGGTGGTGTTTTATAGACATTCCAGCCTATGCACAGTCGATTAGATGCCGTGCATAGTCCTCTCTTGTTAGGAACAAACAAGGGGGTGCCTAGCTAACTAGAAAGCATCTAGATATTTATCCGAAAGCCAACTTGGCAGCCCTACGAACTCGACCCAAACTGGATGTACCCCCTGGAGGGATTCTATCGAATAAAAAACGGGCTCCCATGGTACTACGCAGACTATTGTCCTATTAAACAAGAGGAGGCCTTTATCCAGGATCTTTGAAATGTTAGAGTCTTCCTTGAAGCTGACTGAGTAGAAGCCTTTAGCAAGGTATGCAGTACTTTCAATCGCTCCTCCATTTTTGTGGTCCCTAAATCCATTGTATCAACTCGTATCTATTCCGGACTCTCCCACTAAAGCTAAACACAAGCGTAAGCTTTGCTTGCATGGCTAGCTGCTTTTTGATAAGCGCTAGTGGAATCGCCACTGTAATGGCCTCCGCTACCTCCACCTGCTTCTACGGGAGAGACTTCTTTAGAGCACAATATGCTCGATCCACCAGGCCATCCTTGAGTAGCCCACTGCATTCACTATGTGAGCTAGATCTTTTGTTACCTCTAGGGCCGTCCTCAATCTGTCTGTTGACTTCATTCAGTTCATGTTCGAGCCGGGTCTTTACAGTCTTTAGTTTTTCATGGCCTTCTTCGCTAGACGCCTCACCAATTGTGGCTTTGTTTCTGCCCATAGGATCTGGACCCTTCAGAACGCTCGCAAATGAGACGCCTTGTCTAAGAGAACCAGAGGTGATAGCCAACTTGTTAGCGTTCGTACAAATGGTGCCTTGTGTCTCCCTAGCCTTGAGTGCCTTTACCTTGAAATTACCACCTTTAGTGTTAAGGTCGACCACTTTATCTTTTTCTTTAATGCGGAGACTCTTCTCAGCCGACAATTCAATATTAAATTTCTTGCCTGGGTCGGACTCTTTGATGATGCATCAAAGAGTCGGACTCTTTGATGATGCATCACCTACCAAAATGTTGACATTCGATGATCTCGTTGACGACCCACCCCTTCATCCATCTGCCCGAAGCCTTCTTGTACCGGCAGTTTTCCCACTGCAGTCATCTATGAAAACCTTATAATGTCCTCCTCCGTGGGCAACAACTCTGCTTCCATGAAAAGACTTCATCAAGGGGTAATGCTAAGTGGTACGGGGGAAGAAGGTTGGAGTAGCCAAAATCCAGTGGGAACGATCGCTACCAAGGGCAGAAATAAGCAAAAGAAAGCGCCAAATATGAAGAAGAAACAAAAGCGCTTAAGATAAATGCTAAGGCTCAACGTCTAATCGAGGTTGTGGACATGGAGGGGCACACCAAGGCTCCATGCCACCACTCATAGGGAGATCTGCTACAAAATGCGTGCTGCCAGCACTGCCAATGCAAATCCTTGCAAACCCAAAAATCCCCACTTGACTATCAATGCAACGCAAATCCATCACCGCTTCCTCGCTATGCCATCACAACAACAGACTCGTCTCCACCACAACAACACTGGACCTTCCAAACACAATAGCTATGTGTGTTACTAGTTGTGTCTAACCTTTCAAAACATCTTACGTGTATAAGTGAAGGGTGAGTTTATGAAATAAAAAGATCCATGAAGATGAAAATTCAAAAGACTTTTTGTGTCCATATAAAGAGGTAGTCAACTTCACATGGGTACATTTATGTTTCTCTTCTCCTTTATTTTCCCTTAAGCATTTTCTTTTTAACGTGTCCTTGCAATATGTACTATGTACTTGCACTATGTAGGTAGTGATTTTTGTTTTTCTTGAAGCCATAATATTTTTACCTTTAGGTGTATTTATATCTTTTGCATGTGCCTCACCTATGCCAACTTCTTGCACCACCTCACTTATCTTTGCGAAGATGCTACTAGCATCATCAAGCAACGACACATACTCGGGCTTGGGCTTTGTACATCAGTGCTTCCCATTTTTCCTTAGCGCCACCTTTTTCATTGATGATTACCCTCTACCATGAACATCAACTCGTCTAGGGTTTTTTTAATCCTATTTTGCATCATCAATACCGGGGATGACCATTTTTGTCTTAACATGGCCATTGTGAAGGAGTACGAGCGGAAGTGCGATGCAAGAGGAAGAGCACGATGATATGGTGAACTCGCTCTATTGTAATGTGTAGAGCATAGTGAGTTCTTATTAGGTTTTTACAAAAGAATATGTGTACATACCTGGCGGCCCGCCCACTTACCTGGGCGACCACATTGGGCTTTATACCCCAACAACCTCCCACTTAAAGTCCAATGTGGTACTTTAAGTGTGAGAGAAGCTACTATACAAGCTAATATACAAGAGATGTAGAGAAGTGATGTACTACCCTACACCTAACTGCTTGCGAAAATGTGCAAAGCTCTCTGAGGGAAGTCCTTTTGTAAGTAGATCATCAGGATTTTCTGTGGTGTGAACTTTGACAAGCTGAAGTTGCTTATCCTCGAGCATTTCCCTAATGCAATGATACTTCACATCCACATGCTTTGTCTTTGAGTGATAAACTGGATTGTGAGCCACTTGTATAACACTTTGACTATCACAATATAACACAGGCATCTCTTCTTTGATTCCCAAATCTGTTACTAGTCGATTAAGCCAAATTGATTCTTTGCATACCTCTGATGCTGCAACATATTCAGCCTCTGTAGTAGACTGAGTAACACAATCTTGTAATCTAGAACGCCATGATACTGCTCCACCAGCCAATGTAAAGACATACCATGACGTAGACCTTCGGTTGTCTAAGTCACCTGCATAATCTGAGTCTGTAAAACCCTTTACACTTAGCTCCTGACTCCCATAGCATATGTGCATACTCTTTGTAGCTTTCAGGTATCTCAATATTCCTTTCACTGCCTCCCAATGTTTCTTGCCTGGGTTTGACATGTATCGACTTACTACTCCCACTGCAAATGCAATGTCTGGGCGAGTAGCAATCATTGCATACATCAAACTACCCACTGCAGACGCATATGGAATCTTATCCATTTCAGCCTGTTCTTCCTCAAACACAGGAACATCTTGTTTGCTAAGTTTCACATATGGTGGCAATGGAACACTTAATGCCTTTCCCTTCTCCATATTGAAACGTTGCAAAACCTTGTCAATATACTCTGTTTGAGATAACCAAATCAACTTCTTTGATCTGTCTCTCTCAATGCACATACCAAGTATATGACATGCCTCACCCATGTCTTTCATGTCAAATGATTTTGCCATCTTTGACTTCAAAGCTGAAATTTCTTCCAAGTGCTTGCCAGCAATCAACATGTCATCCACATACAAAATAAGGATCAGCCAATTGCCATCCTTAGCCTTCTTCGTATATAGACAGTGACTGAACTCACTACGTTTGTAGCCTTGAGAAAGCATAAACTTGTGGAACTTATGGTACCATGCCCTGGGTGATTGTTTTAAGCCATAAAGACTCTTTAACAATTGGCATACCAAATCTTCCTTGCCTTTCTCAACAAACCCTTCTGGCTGATGCATGTAAATTTCCACATCTAAATCACCATGTAAGAACGCTGTCTTGACATCCATTTGGTGCAACACCAAATCTAATATGGCAACCAATGCAAGAAAGCAACTCAATGTAGTCATCTTGACCACCGGAGAGAAGACTTCATCAAAGTCAATGCCTTGTTCTTGCTTAAAGCCCTTGGCAACAAGCCTTGCTTTGTACTTTGGCTGATTATCATGAGCGGTGATCTTATACCTGTAAACCCATTTACAAGGCAGAGCCTTTTTGCCCTGTGGTAATTTAACTAGCTTCCATGTCTCGTTTTTATGCAGAGCTGTCATCTCTGACTGCATGGCCAATTGCCAATTCTCCGAGTCCTTCATTTGCAGTGCTTCCTTGTAACATGAAGGCTCATTGCAATCAGTCAACATGACATAGTTCATAGATGGAACAAACCTATCAGGAGGTCGCGTGATACGTCCAGATCTGCGCACAATAGGTGGCTCAGGCTCAGCCACAACCTGTGGTTTCACTCTATCCTGTCCCTGCTCCTCTTGAGCCTTGACATTTTGTCTTGCACGTGCAGGTCCATCTTCTTGGAAGACAACTCTTCTAATCTCCTCAACCCTCTCTGGTTTAGAACGATATTTGGCTTCATTAAAGTGAACATCATTGTTGCGGATAACCTTTCTAGATTCGGGATCCCAAAGTCTGTACCCCATCTCACCAGAATTACCATAGCCTAGAAAGATGCACTTTCTACTCTTTGGCTCAAGTTTGTTCCTAAATTCCTTTGGAACATGAGCATATGCGTCACAGCCAAAGACTCTGAGATGCTTGTATGAGGGCATTTTGCCTGACAATACCATCTCTTCCACTGAATCCTTCTGCAAAACCTTGCTAGGAGATCTATTTACAAGATGACCAGCTGTTGATATAGCTTCAGCCCAAAACCCATTTGGCAGCTGTGCATTAGACAACATACTTCTGACCTTCTCTTGTATGGTCCTATTCATCCTCTAAGCAACACCATTTTGAGGAGGATTATAAGGAGCAGTAAGTTCACGTTTTATACCTTTTGACTCACAAAAGTCCTGAAAGGGCTTTGAAACATACTCTCCACCATTGTCAGTGCGTAAGCATTTAAGCTTCTTGCCACTCTGATTCTCCACAAGTGTCACAAACGTTTTGAAAACATTAAACGCTTCATCCTTGTGCTTGAGAAAGTAAACCCATACTTTCCTCGAGTAATCATCTATAAATGTCATAAAGTAAGAAGCTCCCCCTAGAGATAGGTTAGGCATAGGTCCACACAAATCACTATGAACAAGTGCCAACTATGTATCTCTTCTACTATTTCTATCTTATGTGGCTGCTGTGTTTGCTTACCATAAAGACAATGTTCACAAAATTCAAAATCATTAAATGAAAAGCCAGGCAAATAACCAGAACGAGACAAGATTTCCATTCCCTTCTTGGACATATGTCCTAACCGGCTATGCCACAAAGAAACGTTCGGCTGCTCGGATACATTGATTACATTTTTAGAGACATTTGATACATAAATCATGTAAAGTTCTCCAGACTTTACTCCATGTGCTACTGTCATAGAACCCTTGGATATCTTCCACATGTTCTGTCCAAAAGTGGTGACGTGGCCAACATCATCAAGTAAACCTGTGCTGATCAAGCTCTTTGTAATTGAGGGAACATGTCTCACATTCTTCAGTGTGAAAGAGGAGCCATTCTGAAACTTCAATTGAACATCTCCAACACCTAAGATCTCACATGTCTACCCATTGCCTAGCCGAACATGATCTTTAGTGGTCACATAAGAGGTAAACCACTCCTTGTTTGGAGACACATGAAGTGATGCCCCTGAGTCTATAATCCAGTCACTCAGTGCATTTCCATCAGATGCTGTAAGAAGAGCTGAGTCCATTGTATTCTTCAAGAAGTAGATGTCTCCTGATACTAGACTATCATCCTCTGCAACAATGTTTGTCACATTTATTTCTTGAATCTTCAGTGAGGACTTGTTCTTCTCACCACGGTCTTCAGCTTTCTCTTTGCCTTTTTCTGCTTTCCATTCTCTGCTGTCTCTTTTCATGTGACCCTTCTTTTCACAATGGTAGCATTCTATGCCACTCTTGCCTTTAGCATTGCGGGACTTGCTACGAGACTGATTCCTCTTTCCACCTTTGTACCTTTCTTTGGTCCTTCCCCTGACAACTAAGGCTGTTCCTTTGCCTTTGTCCATTGTCTTTCTATTGGTTTCTTCAGTAAGCAGACTGCCTTCTACACCTGCTATGGTCAAACCATCTGGAGGTGCAGAATTACTCAAAGTTGTGCGAAAAGTGTCCCAACTTTCCGGCAATGTGATCAACAGGAACATAGCTCTAACAGGTTCATCAAACTTGACACCTTGAGCTGACAATTGACTGTAGATGGTGTTGAATTCATTCAGATGATTGGACATAGGGGTCCCTTCTTTCATCCTCAAGTCAACAAGCTTCTTAAGCCAGTATACCTGTGAAGCTGCACTCTGCTTCTCATAAAGATCACTCAGCTTTGTCCATGCTTGATAAGCCGACTTTTTGTCTGCTACATTGAAGTAAACGCTTTCTGCCACAGTCAGCATAATGGTAGAAAGTGCCAATTCATCCATTTCGCTCCATTCATCTTCGTCCATATCTTCTGGTTTTATCCCCTTGAGCTTTATAGGTTTTATCTGCTTCTTTTGTACCAACACGTGCCAAATCTGCTTCTTCCACAATGGAAAATTGGTTCCATCCAGCTTCTTGATATTGTAAAGAGCAGTGTCCTGTGATCCAGCCATAACTACGCTTCACAGTAGTTTACTTTCCTGGGAATAATTCGGCAGAGTTTCCCCTGTAAACTATCCTCTGAACCAATATCAACCTGTCAAATGAACCAAGAAAGCTTTAGATTCTGCAGAAATTTTGGCAGAGTCTCCTTTGTAAAATGGCTCTGGTGTACTAAAAAACAAACCAAAAACAGCTCAAAAAACCACTGTCTCTCTAACATTGTAAGCTGTGGGTAAACCTGTCCTGCACCTGTACTGTCTCTCACTGTCCTATCACTGTCCTGTAAGCAAAGACTGCGACAATGCCTCAACGGCAGTAAAGCAAAGATGCAATCCCAACTGTCTAACTCAAAGTCAATACATCCTAGCTGCCTATCTAAGGGTTCTCGAGGGATCGCTCCAAGACCGGTATCACCAAAAGGATCTCATTTTTCGAGAATTTACGAGCTCAATAAAACCTTACTCGACCCCCAACAAAAGCTACAGTAAATACATAGACTTCCCACAAAGTCATACATCCACAAATTTCCCACTGTATGCTGTAACCGCTGCGGCGGTTGTTTGCTGCGTGACTCACAGCCAGCAAACCCTCAACATACATACATCATCTCTGACAATACATCCCATGTGGAAGTACTTGCAATGTCAAGATGAAATCTGGAATATCAAGCAGCAAACACAAGCTACCTGATGAACTAGTGGATGTCGCCTACAGTCTGTGTGTAGGTGCGCCCGTGTCGTATGTGACACGCCTCCAAGAATTGTAAGCCGTCCTTCGTTGTGTAGATAGCCACAAATCAGCACTCTGGAAGTGCTGATACCCTCAGCACTTGCAGTTGTAGGCCGAAACCCCAAATTTGCAGTGTCGGATCTGCACCCGCCAAGACCACGTAGTCGAAAATGGCCTGCGCAGATCTTTGTCGAAGCTGAACGGTGGGCGAGATGACCTCAGAATGAAATTCTGAGAACACCGAGCCCTTCGACTTCACGCACAGGAATTGGGGCCGTGTCTTCGGCTGTCGAATCTCACTCCAATCTGAGCAGGTGACTCTGTCTACCTGCAAATGCTGCTCCGAGCCTCGATCTGAGCTCTGATACCAGCTGAAGGAGTACGAGCGGAAGTGCGACGCGAGAGAGAGTGCGAGAGGAAGAGCACGACAATATGGTGAACTCGCTCTACTGTAATGTGTAGAGCATAGTGAGTTCTTATTAGGTTTTTACAAAAGAATATGTGTACATACCTGGCGGCCCGACCACTTACCTGGGCGACCACATTGGGCTTTATACCCCAATACATTGTTGGCCTCCTCTTTCTCCAATGCCTTGGCTAACTTCCTGCACCTTAGCATTGACATGGCCCTTGCTGCCACCCTCATCAACAATTTCCTTGCTGACACGAGCCTTGTTGTATCGACAAGAGTGCATGAATCATAGAACTCTTCTCAACTTTGTGACCCCAATGGGAGGATCAATGTCAAAGTGCACATGCTCTTGTTATGTACCAAAGTTTGGTAGTGTACGTACTAGTAGCTTCTTTAGAGGGGCATGGCTTCTCACATAGCCTCCAAGCTATGGGTGCTTGGTTCATTTCTAGTGTTAAGACAAGTCACATGTCCGTGTATTATTTCTGCCTTCTCTGCACATGAAATTAGAAGAAAAAATCATATTTGGAGCATGTTTTATTTAGTACCATTGACATCAAAGCAAGAGTCTGCAACTGCAAATTTGAACAAGAAAGAGCACTTATTGAGATTCATTGCACTATTTGACCACAAAAAAGGCATGGGCATTGTTGCCCTTGAAATGACAAAAAAATAGAAAAACACGTCAGCATTAGGCCTTGTGCTAATTGTGCATTTGACATGTCACTAGGCAACAAATTTTTCTTTGCCTTTGTTTTCCTCTTCACAAAGGGGGGCATCATCGTCATTGACACTATGAATACACCACACACCACTCTATATGTTTTGCACGTGCACATGTGAAACATGTTGATAGGGTGTACACAATGCGTCGAAGGCACTTTCGTCAAATGCGATGGCACATCCAACATAGTTCGTGTAGATCCCAGTCGTGCATCTTTATTTCATCCTCTATGTGAACAAAACATGAAATAGGATGGATTAATGGGAAGTTTATTGCATTGTTAGTAGACTCTTGTAGCTTATGCAATGCTTGATCCGCTCACTTGCCTCTCCAAATGCAACCCTTTCATATTGAAAATGATTATTTGAATAATTGTATATTTTGTGTTTGAAATTGATTTTATTAAAGAGGCAATGGGGATTGACATGGCTATTATGATCACATGGAATGGTAGTGTTGTTTAGCAGATCCCCAGGTGGCTAGGTGAAAGGCAAGCTGGCAATGGTTTCTATTTTGCAATGGTGCAACCACTTTTTGGATGCTGATAGCGAGCACACATTTCACATATTTTATGCCAGTAGGTTATGTAGCATTTTGATAGACAAATATTGTTTTTTTGTGAGTTTATTATGAGCAATACCTATTTTATGCCCAAGTGAATACTGTAGTTATTTTGATTTGTAAATATATGCAAGAGGGACGTGCTCACTATTGCATGGGGAATATTGCGCCCATTGACCGTGTTCCTTCACTCACTCTCTACCTCTACACATGCACTCAATCCCCCCCGCTTCTCTCTCTCTCTCTCTATAGTTTTTTTAAGAACTACAAGTTGCCAAAGCTTTGTGTTAAGTATGGAGCCTGATTTACCCTTGTAATTTTCTGTGGTAAAAGCTCACATTTGTAAGGCCCCCATTATGAGGAGAAGCCATCGTGCGTGAAGGAAAATCACTCACCGGAAACCAAAATTTTCACGGACAAGAATCAGGGGCAACTTTACTCCGCCCCCGAGACTTTTTTTTCGATGGAATATTCTTTTTCGCCGGAATATTATGGCCGGCCGGCGGCCGGAAAGTGGTCGGAAAACAACCGGTCGGTTGGCCAGTGGCCGGTAGACAATGGCCGATGACCGGTGGCCGGAAGTCAATGGCCGGTGGCCGGTGGCCGAATTCAATGGCCGGTGGCCGAATTCAAAAGCGGACTTGTCTTCTCAAGGACGGCCACACATGGGCGGATTGGAGGGTCCGATTTGGACTTATTCGCTCAAGGGCGGCTACACATGGCTGTCTCTCATAAGAGAGGGCAGCCCTTTTGGCCTATAAAAGGAGGCCATTTCTATACACATTTCATAGTGTAAAGTTGATGCAACAAGGTGAGTGTGAGGTGGTGAGAGTGAAGCAAGGAGGGAGCTCCATTAAGGGTATAATCCCTTTGTAAACTACTTTTTGTTTTGAAGTACTAAAGCCATTGAGTGGCTGCTTTCCCGTGGACGTAGCGCACATTGGGTGAACCACGTATATCGTGTGTACTCTCTCTCTCTCTCTCTCTACTCTATAATCTCGTGTATATAAATCTGTCTCTCTCCATTAAGTAATCTACTCAATTATCTATTTAGCTATGTCTTATTTCCTAACAACTGGTATCAGTGCAAGGTTTGCTCGTAGCTAAATTATCTCAAGGAAAGGATTCCTTGAATTGAGTGGGAGTTATGGCGGAGGAAGGGAAGCTTAAGATTGAGAAGTTCAACGGAAAAAACTACCAACATTGGAAGATGCAGATTGAAGACTATCTCTACAGAAGGACCTCTATTTGCCACTAGGCGGTCTTGCGAAGAAGCCCGCAACAATGGCAGATGAAGCATGGATTGTCCTTGATCGAAAGGCACTGGGAACAATCCGGTTAAGCTTGGCGTCAACAGTGGCCTTCAATGTTTCGGAGATGAAGACCACGGAGGACTTGATGAAGTCACTTGACGACTTCTACGAGAAACCATCGGTATCCAATAAGGTATTTCTTATGAAGCGCTTGTTCAATCTAAAGATGGCAGATAATGGTTCAGTTGCAGAACACCTAAATGACTTTAACACAAACATAAGTCAACTTCGATCAGTGAAAATCAATTTCGATGACGAAGTACGAGCTCTCCTTATACTATCATCTCTACCGGATAGTTGGGACAGCCTTGTGATGGCTGTAAGTAATTCTATCTCTGGCACAAATACTCTTAAGTTTGATGATGTTGTGGGTGTTCTCCTAAGCGAGGAAATGTGAAGGAGAAGCACAGGAGAATCATCAAGTGCTGCACTATCAGTGGAAACAAGAGGAAGGCCTAAGGAGAGGTTCAAAAACCAAAAGGGTTGTGATCGCTCAAGGCGGAGCAAGTCACGCACAAAGTCAATTCTTGAATGTTGGAACTGCGGCAAGAAAGGCCACGTCAAGAAGGATTGCTGGTCCAAGAAGAAGAAGGAGACAGAGTCTCAAGACAATAAGCCAACATCGGAGGCCAATGTGGTAGGTAAAGTAGAGCAAGATGCTCTAATTCTCTCATTAGACAATGTGTCTAATTCCTGGATAGTAGATTCTGGGGCTTCATTCCATGCGACACCACACAAGCAACATTTCCAAGACTACACTAAAGGTAATTTTGGGTATGTATACTTGGGAGATGATGAAGCTTGTGAGATTGTCGGAAAGGTACAGTTTCTGTCAAAACTGCTAACGGAAATGAATGGAAGCTTAAAGATGTTAGGCATGTTCCTTCTCTTCGCAAAAATTTGATCTCTATAGGACAATTGGACGATGAAGGTCACAACATTGCATTCGGAAAGAAACGGTGGAAGATCTCAAAGGGATCTTTGGTGGTTGCCAAGGGTGAAAAAGTCGGTACACTTTACTTGTGTACTGTTAGCACGCAACCTTTAGCTTGTGCAACAACTACAGAAGTTGACAGTGCGGTGTGGCACTATCGACTTGGGCATATGAGTGCCAAAGGAATGCAAATCCTTCAAACAAAGAAGCTTCTACCAGGTTTGAAAGAAGTGGACTTAGAGTTCTGTGAAGATTGTGTTTATGGTAAACAAAAGAGGGTAAAATTTCAAAAATCAAGAAATGAAAGAAAAAATAAAAAACTTGAGTTGGTTCATTCTCATGTTTGGGGTCCTGCAAGTACACCATCACTTGGTGGCTCATTGTACTATGTAACATTCATAGACGATGCGACTAGAAAAACATGGGTTTATGTCATGAAGAATAAATCCGATGTATTTTCCATATTTCAAAGGTGGAAAGCCTTTGTGGAGAATGAAACAGGTACCAAGGTTAAATGCCTCAGATCCGACAATGGAGGCGAATATTGCAGCCAAGCTTTTGAAAGCTTTTGTGCTAGCAATGGCATTCGGAGGCAAAGGACAACCCCAAGGACACCTCAACAAAATGGGATTTCGGAAAGGATGAACAGGACAATCATGGAATGAGCACGAAGCATGCGGCTACATGCAGGCCTACCGCTTGAGCTTTGGGCAGAAGCTGTAAGTACGTCTGTGTACTTAATCAATCGGTCACCCTCAACGGCATTGGATGGGGGAGTTCCAGAAGAGGCATGGACAGGTAAACCGGTGAATTATGCATTTCTCAAAGTGTTTGGGTGTGAGGCTTTCATGCACATAGATAGAAGCCTAAGATCAAAGTTAGATGCAAAGTCCAAAAAGTGTTTCTTCATTGGCTATGGAGAAGGAGACTTTGGGTATCGCCTATGGAATCCTGAAGATGGTAAAATCTTAAGGAGTAGGGATGTAATTTTTAACGAACGAAATATGTACAAAGATTACTTGGAAAGAAAACAAACAAAAGAAACAGGTGATGAGTACATGGAGCTTGAGGATGGTGAAGACTCAAGGACTGCAAATGGTGACAATGTGCAACAACGTCAACCAAATGAGGAGCCTCAACCTATTCCCCGAAGATCTACAAGAGCAAGTAGACCTCCAGAAAGGTTTGTTCCTTCCTTCAACTATCTCTTGATCTCAGATTCTGGAGAGCCGGAATCATATGAAGAAGCTATGCAACATGAATCCAAAGAAGAATAGGCGAAGAGCATGCAAGTGGAGATGGACTCACTACATCACAACCTAACATGGGAGTTGGTTGAGTTGCCTAAAGGTAAGCGGGCACTTCAAAACAAATGGGTGTACAAGATAAAGGAAGAAGAAGGTGGGAAGAAAAGGTACAAGTCTAGGCTTGTGGTAAAAGGTTTTTCTCAAAAGAAAGGTATTGACTTCAATGAAATATTTTATCCTGTTGTAAAAATGAACTCAATTAGGCTTGTCTTAAGCCTTGTGGCTGCTCATGATTTAAATCTCGAGCAAATGGATGTAAATACGGCATTCACTCACGGTGACTTAGAGGAGGAAATCTACATGCTTCAACCAAAGGGGTATGAAGTAAAAGGTAAGGAGAAAATGGTTTGCAGATTAAAGAAGAGCTTGTATGGTTTAAAGCAAGCATCAAGACAATGGTACTTGAAGTTTGATCGATGGATGTTGGATCATGGATTCACAAGATGCAACTCGGATCACTGCGTCTACTCGAAGAATTTGGGAGATGGGAAATTCATCATCCTAATGTTGTATGTTGATGACATGTTGATTGCAAGTGCTAACATGCAGGACATCAAAGACCTAAAAGAGGAGCTGTCCAAATGTTTTTCAATGAAAGATTTAGGTGCTGCAAAGAGGATACTTGGTATGAAAATATCAAGGGACAGGACGAAGAAAACAATAAAGCTATCTCAAGAAGATTACATCAAGAAGGTACTAGAAAGGTTTGCAATGCAAAATGCAAAACCAGTTTCTACACCTTTGGCTGGTCATTTTAAACTAACTAAGGATATGTGTCCAAAGACACAAGAGGAGATAGCCTATATGTCTAAAGTTCCATATGCTGCAGCGGTAGGTTCTCTAATGTATGCTATGGTCTGGACAAGGCCAGACATTGCACATGCAGTGGGAGTTGTGAGTAGGTTCATGGACAACCCAGGTAAAGAGCATTGGCAAGCTGTGAAGTGGATACTTAGGTATCTAAACGGGACAACAACAAATGCTTTGTATTTTGGAGGAACTGATATTTTTCTAGAAGGGTATGCTGATGCACATATGGCAGGTGACAAAGATACTCGAAGGAGCACTACTGGCTATGTGTTCACGGTTGGAGGCACAACAGTAAGCTGGGCTTCAAAGCTGCAGAAAGTGGTTTCACTTTCTACCACGGAAGCAGAGTATGTAGCAATGACGGAGGCAAGCAAAGAAATTCTGTGGCTTCACAGATTCTTAGAAGAGCTTGGATTCAAACAAGACAATTGTGTCTTGTACAGTGATAGCCAAAGCGCTATCCATCTTGCGAAGAACTTAGCCTTTCATTCAAGGACAAAGAACATTGAGGTGAGATATCACTTCATACGCACTCTTTTGGAAGAGGGACAACTAAAGCTAGGAAAGGTGCATACAAGTGAAAATCCTGCAGACATGTTTACAAAGGTGGTCAACAAGGAGAAGTTGAGCTTTTGCTCATCTTCAATCGGCATGCAAGGATAAGAAGCCAGAATGGAAAGCACTCACAGGTTTGGTTTGGAGATCAGTCTCCAAGTGGGAGATTGTTAAGTATGGAGCCTGATTTACCCTTGTAATTTTCTGTGGTAAAAGCGCACATTTGTAAGGCCCCCATTATGAGGAGAAGCCATCGTGCGTGAAGGAAAATCACTCACCGGAAACCAAAATTTTCACGGACAAGAATCAGGGGCCTCCGAGACTTTTTTTTTCGCTGGAATATTCTTTTTCGCCGGAATATTATGGCCGGACGGCGGCCGGAAAGTGGTCGGAAAACAACCGGTCGGTTGGCCAGTGGCCGGTAGACAATGGCCGATGGCCGATGGTCGGAAGTCAATGGCCGGTGGCCGGTTGCCGGAAGTCAATGGCCGGTGGCCGGTGGCCGAATTCAAAAGCGGACTTGTCTTCTCAAGGGCGGCCACACATGGACGGATTGGAGGGTCCGATTTGGACTTATTCGCTCAAGGACGGCTACACATGGCTGTCTCTCATTAGAGAGGGCAGCCCTTTTGGCCTATAAAAGGAGGCCATTTCTATACACATTTCATAGTGTAAAGTTGATGCAACAAGGTGAGTGTGAGGTGGTGAGAGTGAAGCAAGGAGGGAGCTCCATTAAGGGTATAATCCCTTTGTAAACTACTTCTTGTTTTGAAGTACTAAAGCCATTGAGTGGCTGCTTTCCCGTGGACGTAGCCCACATTGGGTGAACCACGTATATCGTGTGTACTCTCTCTCTCTCTCTCTCTACTCTATAATCTCGTGTATATAAATCTGTCTCTCTCCATTAAGTAATCTACTCAATTATCTATTTAGCTATGTCTTATTTCTTAACACTTTGCTGTTATGGTGGTATCAGAGTATGCTCTTAGGGATATGAACCATCACTATGTAGCACAAGCCGTCACAAAATTGCACTCTATTAGCATGTATTGGTGGAATCTCATCACAGGGTTCGGACAATCAAACTTTGAGTAGTAATTACTTCCACTCTTACTTTTTAGCGTGCAATGTTTTTAGAAATTTTCATTAAATCTCACATATAGTAGGTACTTCAATAGAAAGATGCACAAAATAAACATCCACACCCGCTGAAAATAAGCATGCACAAAATCAACATGTACTCCTAAAGCAAGGACTATCTAGAGAGGTACTCGGAAAATTTGATTGGAGCCTCCCGGTTGTGTGCAAGACTGGAATGTAGCATTGCTACCCCTCCTTTGTAGTGGACTGGAGCCTCTTTGTTGTGTGCAAGTTTCAATGTAGCTATCCTGTCCATCCTTTGCTAAATTGTGTGTAGAGTTTTAGCTATTCACTAGGTAACAGATAAGCAAGAGCTCACTATGGCAAGGATTGGGAGGATGACAGCCCTAAGTGTAGAGGTAGAGAGCATTAGGAAATATATGGACCTTGAGTGGGATTAAAAGATAAATGGTAGCCATCAAGGGGACAAAGAGAATGGGGTTCTATGCTTAGGAAATAATTAGAAATAGAGGGCTTTAGGATGTCACTTCTTCACTAACTTTTCGACTTTTGAGGGGCGGCTTTTAACTAATCTCTACCACATCATCAACTTGTGGGTCAAAGTGGGTTAAAAAGTGATTTTTATTTATTTTTAACATGGATAGTTTTCTCTCTTAAAAGCACTCCATTGTTACCATATACATATGGTAGTGATGTGTGTGAACACACTTAGGACCATTGGGGCATTTTTTTCCTCACTGGGAGGTTTTCCCCCCCGTGCATTGTATATACACCCATCACTCTAGGGCTATCTTATCTTTTCCATTGCACACTGAGTAATACACTCTCTGTTGTGTGCCTTGATTTTCCTTCATCTTCTCCAAGCTATGTGTTTTTCTGCAACCCTAATTCCAACAATTGGTATCAGAGCAGGTTGCATCCTCGCTAGCTTAATCGCAAGCACACACTTGCTCACTTTCTTTTGATTGTTGTGAGCCTTAGCGAGCGTTTGCAGGTCGACAAATATTTTGGAATAGCTCTTAGAGCTTGGTCTGCTCAGATCTTTGATTTGGGCTCATATCGGCCTCCGTTTTCACTACAGGCAGTACTGCACAAGCTATTTTGTCATTTTGTGCAAATTTTTTTGTCAATGCTGTTTTTTGTATAACACGTCCCGTACAATCTTCTACGGTTTGTGCTATATAGCACGTGTTGTTCCCACTCTGTTTCTCCTCTTTTCAGACAGTTTTCGCATCAGGTGCAACATTCATCATGGTTGGCAATAACACAAATGTGTTCAAGATGTTTGCTCCTGAGGATAGGTTGGATGGGGACAATTACCCTATGTGGGCTTACATGATGCAACATGTCCTTGGGTCAAAGGGTGTTTGGAACATTGTGTAGGGCATTGATGTACGTCCTAGTGCTGAGTGAAGGAGTACGAGCGGAAGTGTGACGCGAGAGAGAGTGCGAGAAGAAGAGCACGACGATATGGTGAAATCACTCTACTGTAATGTGTAGAGCATAGTGAGTTCTTATTAGGTTTTTACAAACGAATATGTGTACATACCTGGCGGCCCGCCCACTCACCTGGGCGACCACATTGGGCTTTATACCCCAGCAACCTCCCACTTAAAGTCCAATGTGGTACTTTAAGTGTGAGAGAAACTACTATACAAGCTAATATACAAGAGATGTAGAGAAGTGATGTACTACCCTACACCTAATTGCTTGCGAAAATGCGCAAAGCTCTCTGAGGGAAGTCCTTTTGTAAGTAGATCATCAGGATTTTCTGTGGTGTGAACTTTGACAAGCTGAAGTTGCTTATCCTCGAGCATTTCCCTGATGCAATGATACTTCACATCCACATGCTTTGTCTTTGAGTGATAAATTGGATTGTGTTAACCCTCACGGCACACGGACACCCCATCACCTACGATGGACGCGTATTATGTATTCGATAGAGTCAGGTACCGGGCTTGTCGGACCAATAGGGAAAGGTAGAGTGATCGCCGATGAGAGGCGCACTTTAACTTGGACATTCAAGGGATTAGTTGGTTAAGCATGG
Organism: Adiantum capillus-veneris; assembly: GCF_014529385.1. Taxonomy (NCBI): domain Eukaryota; kingdom Viridiplantae; phylum Streptophyta; class Polypodiopsida; order Polypodiales; family Pteridaceae; genus Adiantum; species Adiantum capillus-veneris. Next base: position 40,030,314 of record NC_140939.1, read on the forward strand.
GTGCCCAAGTGTGAATGGGGTGAGCTCCTATAAAAGCCAACTAAACCTAATTTTTACTCATTCTCTCATTTGTGCAATTGAAGAGTGCTCTTGCTCCATCTCCATCTTCTTCTTCTTCACCTCCTTGTGTGTGTGTGTGTGTGTGAGAGAGAGAGGGAGAGTGTGTGTGCGATCGAGCATTACGAAGGCACGACGGCGGCGAAGCGGTTGAGCACGGCACGACTGCAGCTTCTTCTTCATCGCGGCGAGGAATCCACCACGAAGGCGAGCGTAGAGCGGTGAGTGACACACCCTTTGTTTTCTTGAGCTTGCTAGTTTAGGCTTGTTGTGTGCTTGGAGCCGTTTGTGGCTCGCATACGGTGTATTGGCAAGTCCCTTGCTTCGACAGTGCGGCAAGGAGCGCACATTTTTGGCGCCGCTGCCGGGGATATGCCCTACACTAAGCTCGGTTAGCACTTTACGCTTCCTTGTGGTGCAATTTCTATCATAGGAAAGGCAGGGAAGGAGTGTGTGGAAGGTTTCTGTTTTTTGCGTTTTCTGCAATTGCTGTCAAGTTTCAATTTCTGCTATTGTCTGCGTTTTTCAATTTCTGCAATTTCTGCGTTTTCAATTTCGGCGTTTTCAATTCCTGCAATTTTTCGCATTTCTGTCAATTTTCTGCAATTTCTGCGTTTTTTCTGCATTTTCTGCAATTTTTGTGCATCTTCTGCATTTTCTGCATTTCTGCGTTTTTTTCAATTTTTGCATTTTCTGCATTTCTGCATTTTTTTATTTTTCTGTATTTTGAAAGAAAAAAGGGAAAAAATTTTCGAAAATTAAAAACGCGAGCGAGTGGGCGGCGATATTTTTCGAAAATAAAAAACGTGACTCTTAAAACGGACGGGTTGGTTTGTATAAAAGATAGATCGGGATCGGGATCATTTTCCCAAGCCCAAGCCCAAGCCCAAGCCCAGGCCCAGGCCTCAGGCCTCAGTCCTATGATATATACTAGACTCACTCTTATATATATACCCTACTCCCTCAAGAGAGAATGAGAGCATGTGGGACAAGTCCTCCACTCTCCTCCTTTCTCTTCCCACTTGCACCCTTAGACTTTCTAGTTTGGGCCTAGTTTCCTTCTGGAAATTGACAGTTTTAGGGATTCCGAGGGCATAGAGTGACCAAACGGAGAGCTATAAAGCAAGGCACGACCCTCTGACCGATACGCTCGTTTCGAGCTATCACACGGCCCATTCCACGACACGCTTTAAAAAATCTAGCAAAAAAACAAACAAAAAACACGCTAAAAACTAGTCACAAGGCCTCCTAGAGCAGCTTTTTGACACCTTAGGGTATCAGAAGCACATGCACTTACGCTCTGGGCGGGTGCTAGAACACGAGCACATTGGTAGTGCCTCTGGTCATACGGACACCCATTACCCATCCACGATAAGCTCTAGACCCTCAGCGGGGACACAAGGTAGCACCACCCAAGACCCTAAAATAGCCGCTAGTGATTCCTCCTCCGACTCAGAAATCATGGAAGCATACCCTACCCAAAACACTGAGAGAGAAGGCCATGCACCTCCCGAAGCTCCACAGCCTAGTACTAGTATGTTTAGCCGTTTCATGGAAACATTAGGTAGAGCTACTCGCTCGGAACCTAATGCAAATGAAGCACACGAAGGGGGTGGGGAAGTGGACTCTCCTTTCACATCGCACGTGGACCCCACACCCCCAAAGAGTGTCCATGTGGATATCCTACCAACTTCTTACCAAGAAGGCCCTGTTGAGCTGCCTCCTTCAGAAGTTCCCTCTAGAGTACCGTTGGTGGCAAGTAAAACCACGGGGAGCAACATTGCTTCTACCTCACAAGAAACCATTAACACGTCGACTTTAGAAGGATTGTTCATTAATGAGCATTGGACATACGACCTCCACACTGAGGTGTTGACGAATCTACACTCTGGCCACGCCTACCATGTAGGATGGATAGAGATTGTACAATCCACCTCTAGTGCCACGAGCATCGAAGATCAACAGAAAATGATCTGTAATGTTATCCATGGCATTATTCAATCAGAAAGGCAAAACCGAGGGGTAAATATACTCTCAACTGGCCCCATGAGATTTCTGGATACGAGCAAGGCTCAACAGCCTACTCTATCACAAATGGAGACTCCTCTAATGAGCCCCATGGACCCATCTTACGTCATTTCACCTGGGGTCTCTATGCAATCTGAGCCTCCGAGCGAAAACTTTAGCTTCCCTAACTTGGCTCAACCCTCTATCAAGGAAAACACAGTGCTCACTCCAGGGATAAGCCTGACAGAGAATGTACCGATGACATCTACGGTTAGCGCAGTGCCACTACCTAGTGTTGTAGTACCTAATATGGGGCCTCGACCATATGTGCCTCTAGCCCCTTATGCACACATGGCCCCCACACCTCCAATTGTACCACTTGCTTATGCTCCTCGAGTGCCGCTCCCTAGCTCTTATCCGAGTGGACCTATGCCCGGTTATGTTCCATATCCTGCATCATCTACACATATGCCAAGACCGGTACCTGTTCCTCTCCCACATATGATTCCAAGAGTACCTCCACCGGCCCTGCCTCCTCACATAGGTGACTTGGCAGCGTTTGCTCAAACCATAGGTCGATCTATCGCGGAAAATATGCATCATGCATCTGATAGAGAGCCTAGAAGTAAGGCAGTGCAAATTGCCAAACTCACGCAAAAATTCAATGGGGACGAAGATGCTAGAAAACACATTGAAGTGTTTGAACAAGTATGTGATTCCTTAGGGGAACGCAACGAACTACATAAGTGCAATGCCTTAAGCTTGACATTAAGTGGGAAGGCTAGAGATTGGTATAGGACCCTAAGGGTGGACGAGAAAACAATCTACCCTACCCTTCGAAGGTTGTTTCTAAAGGAGTACATACGAGAAGGTGTGCTTTGGGGTGTAGCATCTCAGCTACAGAAGGCCGAACGTAAGGAAGGAGAGTCAGTAAGGGACTTCATTAGTCGTCTAAAGCACTTAAACTCTCGCTGCCCTGTAAATGAGCGCTTCAACAATAACCAACTGCTTGATCGATTCATTTGAGGGTTGAGGAATGAAGGAATCTATAATGGACTAGTGATTAGAGGTATCACAACCTGGGAAGATGTCACTGCCAATGCAATCCAATTAGAGGACAACTTGATGATAGCAGGCATGAGGGTGTCTACTGACACGAGATCCACTAGCTCACAAGCCATTGAGTATGAACCCATGACTGCAAAGCCCATTGCCAATGAGCCAAAGGTATTTGAGACATTCTTGACAGACCTCACCAAGGCAATCCAAGAGTCTCTTAAGGATAATCGACCCCCTCAAAATAGTCACATGTATCCAAGAAGGGAGCAACAATGGTGTTCCATTTGCTTAGGTCCACATAGCACTAGTGAGTGCCCTACGTTTAGAGTAAAATTTAATGGAACTTGCAACGCATGTGGTAGGTATGGTCACCAAGCTAAGGATTGTTTAATGATCAAACGTATGATGGCAAATAGACCACCTGTAGCCTGGACGGATGCACCTCGAGCTCCTGTATTGATGCCTACTCCACCTGTTGAGCAACTACCGCAACACATGGTCCCTAGATCTCAAAATGTTGTACAAGCTACACCGTTACCACCTCCTGTGCTAGGACCGCAGCCCCCGCATCCAAGAGTCGCCCCTATGAACCAAGTGGGTTGCGAGCCATCTAATGCTTATGCAGATGGTTGTGAGGAGGAAATAGACACTAGTATTGCCTACGGACTTGATACATTGGAAGAATGTCCTATATACTACATGGAAGATTGTTGGGGACAAGTCAAGCCGGTTTATCAAGCTGCTGCTCTCGCATCCAGAGGTCAAAATATCAACACCCAGGCTAGGAGGCCACCTCTTCAATGCTACGAGTGTGGTGGACCACATCGAGTAGCGGAGTGCCCTATTAGGCTGCAAAAGAATGCTGCACAGATGCAAATGAATCAAGGGAGCACGTCTGCAATGCCAATACTCACATGTAATCGTTGTGGCATAGATCACTTGATTGCCCAATGTCCCTATAACCCAAATGCGCCTAAAATCACACCCCTAAATTTGGTCGAAATTGCTAGTGTGACATCGCCAATACTACCCGTCGCACCCGCTTATGCGATTACACAGTCCATGCTTCAAGGGCCAGGACATATCCTCGAAGAGAGAGATACCGCGTCAGTTATCCAAGCAAAGAAAAAGAAGACACGAAGGAAGAAGTCGCAGAATACGGAAAATTCAAAGCCAAGTTCCAAAACAAACATAGGAACAGGAGATGACCCCGTGTATATGAATGACCTCGAGGATGATTCAGATTCAGTCGAGACAATGGAGACTAGAACCAATACCACAAAGGGAAAGACCGACAAAGAAAACCGTAACATGGAACCAAATGAAAACCGAATGAGAGAAAACCATAAAGAGCCTCTGAAAACACCACAAGTGTTTCCAAATCCAATCCAAGACCCCCAAGATAAACCGCAGGGGCAAAAAGGGAAGAATCGTAAAAAGAAGATTGGGACGTACCCAAACCCTGTAGACGAGATTAAGCAAGTGAAACATCTAAGAGGTTTAGTGGAGGAGACTCAAAGGAAACTAGAACCAGAACCCATGCATGTAAAAATTCATGACACAGTGTTTCCCACGCAAGTTCATCCACCCCACATGAACCATAGGCCGTTAGCCATATCTAGTATCATCCCAGAAGGGAGTGAGGACAGGACATCAGAAAGTGAGCATACACCCTTCTTGTTGGAAAGGATGTTTAACGAAGGAATACCTAATCCCATTGAGGAATATGAGATTCCATCCTCACCAGTTCCTAGTCAAGGACCTACACCCTGCAAAACGCCAATGAATGTTGCCAAACTCGTGGACTTCATGTCTTCTGAGGTCCGAACCACGATCATAGCAAAGCTGTATGGAGATCCTGAGTTATTCCTTGCACTTCGAGCATTCCTTAACAGAGAGCTACGAACGGGATTACCGCAGTTTGCGCAACCAAATAGGCCTGACTCGATTATGATTGATGAGGAAAATCATGTGCAATCACTTGACTTAGATGGACACGAGTCTGTGATCGAGGTACCCATTAACGAATTAGGGCAGTATTTTGAAGGCGACGAGTCTAATGCGACCCTACCCATCACTACCAAGGGATTAACTATAAAGGGAATTCTTGATGGTGGTGCGGGAGTTAGCATCGTTACAAAAGATTGTTGGGAATCCATGGGAAAACCCCGCCTCAGTGTTACTAACATTGTGGTAAAGATGGCAAATGGTACCATAGCCAAACCTATGGGGATGCTCAAGGATCTTAAGATCAAAGTTCTAGGACACAAGGTACGACATACGTTCATTGTAATGGATTTCTCTAAACACCTTATGTCATATGAAATGATTTTAGGACTACCATTCATGAGGGAAGCACAAATGGTTCACGATTGGTCTAAAAATCATGTGTATTTGCAATTCCAAGACTCTGTCCTTAGAGTGGATTTGGTGACTGGTAAGGTACACCCCTTAGGGAGTAAAACCATTATTGATCATCGCTCTGACACCACAGTTCACTCGGCCCTACTACAATATTGTTACACTTGTAAGAAGGATACAGACATTGGCCAAGATTCTCCTTACATGGATGTGTTACCGGGTATGACGGAATCAGACAATGTGGATTGGGTCCACCTAGCATCAACCATAGACACTTGGGGAAATAGGGGGACGACCTGGGTAACACCTGAGGGGGATGAAATGCCTATACCCTTAAATATGCTACAAGCAATGCATATCGCTTCTGACAAGACTCATCCTAATGTAACGAAGAAAACATACAAGTGGGTCCCTAAAGCTTCTTTAGTGACCATAGCTAGTGCAAAAAAACAGAAGCCTTGTAAGAAACGTACCACTCGCTCCAAGAAAAGTAAGAAAATGTTGCGATGGATCCCTAAACGACTCTTGGAAGCCCAAGGCTACTATCAAGGAAATGATCAAATCTGGGTGCCAAAACGTAGATTGTGCTCTTACCTATCACCTGACCCAAGTGAGCCCAATCCCGTAGCTCCAAAACGAATCAATGATCGTGGAAAGGAAAAAATCACAGAATGCTACACACCCGCTCCCGAGCTAGTTTGGGTACCAAAGAAAGAACGATTTGTTCCACCTAGCTCAGGAAGGGGGGAGTCCCATGAAGATTCTAGCTCCTCATGTAATACATCCATAGAGGTAAAAGCTTCTACACAGCCTCCATCTATAGTAATGGACCTCAATGAAGCTACAAAAGAATCCACACCTCCCAGTGTTCAAGAATCACCTAATGAACCACTTCAAGTTCGATCCTAGGAGAGTACCTTACCACCCTTGCAACTTGACGAGGCACCTAGGGTAATAGAAAACTACTGGTAAAAATCCTCACCTATTACCAACTGGAATAATTGGTTTCAAAGGGTGACAAGCTCATTTCAAACGGTATGATCTACCCAAGGAAGGGGGGAGTGTTTGCTGACAGTCATCATTCATTTTTTTCCCTCTCAACCTTTTTCCCTGACCTCTTAATCACCGATCTTAGGGAATGTACATATAAAGCTTTATACTCACAAAAAAAAAAAAGAGCAAGAGCAATTAGCAAACGAGTATGCACAATAAAAGTCAAAACATTGACTCAGACCTACACATGTCACATCTGGTACAGTGAAACAGAAACCTATGCCAAAAAACACCTTTGATCCTCATCACTTGAGTGATGGAGGGTAAGTAAGATTAGTACGATAGGAGTGTTACTGTTTTAGAGTTGAGAGATTAGCGAAGTTCTCTTTTCCCACTGATGTGCCTCCTGGAGGTATTCCTTTTGTTTCCTAGTGTGTACAGGAGCGTGTTGCTATTGATAGTATTTGGACCTTCATGGAATCTTTATCTCGACTCACTCTTCAAATCAAGCGCGACCATCGACACAAACAGGTGTTTCTTGTCCATTAGCATTGCCCTTATCTTTTTGCATCCATGTTTGTCTGCTTTGATTGTGATTGGTAGCATACTATTCAGCGCATTGGCTTAGTATCAAACATTTAATTCAATGCAATCTTTTGTCATAATCACTTGTTTAGGTGTAAAAATCAAGCAGTCCGACTAAGTTAGTTTGACCAAGCTAGGTATTAGAAATCTTCTCTTAATACCATGGGGAATGCCTTCCTAATAAGCAATGGTTACTTAGGTTCTTAATCCGATTTAGGCAGCATTGTATGAAATGTACTAGGGCTTTCTAGTGGGCTTAACCCTAGTGACCTTTAGCTTAAGTATTATAAAGGGAGTTTACTAATGTGATGAGCCTGGGGAATGTAACAGTGTTATATGACCCCCCAAAGTTACAAATTTAAATGCTAAAAATGAACAAGAAAAAAATCAAAGTGCCACAATGTAAAATTTTAAGCTGGAAGAGAAATCTCAGCTTGATTTGGTACTTCACTCACATGTATCGCCTATGGTACTAGAGCCCTAGAGGTTCCCAGTGTGGGCGCTTTTCCTTGAAAAGCAAAAAACCCAAGGCATACAAAATAAGCACACACATCATAATTGAATCAATGTGAAAAGACCTTGGGGGGTCAAAGAAAAAGTAATCAGTCAGGCGATGATTTCATGAGAAATTCCTTTTATGGTAGCTTAACTACAAGGTTTTCTAGGTATAGCCTCTAGTCAGCCCTCGAACATGAATACTTGGCTCTCGCGATTAAACAACTTAATTGACCACAGAAAATTAAGAAGCTTACCCATGGTATTAATATTTGATCTCTAGTGCTTTTCGACCGTCAAATTAGCGACCCCAGACTTGTTTAATTTTTTACCTTTACATCTGTTTATGCATTTGATTACATTGCAATTTAATGTTCATTGCTACCAAATTGTTTGAAATTCTTTGACCGATCAATGTGTCTACCTAAAACTGCATATGCTTTTTAAGAGAATGCAATTACTGTGCCAATGATTGTTTGATTTTGCAGTGACTGAAGAAGGCTAAGGACATTCATCTCAAATGCTCTTCCACCTCGACAATCCAGCTTCAACTCAATAGCTTCCGAGGACGGAATCTACATCAGGAAGGGGGGCATGTTAACCCTCACGGCACACGGACACCCCATCACCTACGATGGACGCGTATTATGTATTCGATAGAGTCAGGTACCGGGCTTGTCGGACCAATAGGGAAAGGTAGAGTGATCGCCGATGAGAGGCGCACTTTAACTTGGACATTCAAGGGATTAGTTGGTTAAGCATGGGCGCCCAAGTGTGAATGGGGTGAGCTCCTATAAAAGCCAACTAAACCTAATTTTTAATCATTCTCTCATTTGTGCAATTGAAGAGTGCTCTTGCTCCATCTCCATCTTCTTCTTCTTCACCTCCTTGTGTGTGTGTGAGAGAGAGAGAGAGAGAGGGAGAGTGTGTGTGCGATCGAGCATTACAAAGGCACGACGGCGGCGAAGCGGTTGAGCGCGGCACGACTGCAGCTTCTTCTTCATCGCGGCGAGGAATCCACCACGAAGGCGAGCGTAGAGCGGTGAGTGACACACCCTTTGTTTTCTTGAGCTTGCTAGTTTAGGCTTGTTGTGTGCTTGGAGCCGTTTGTGGCTCGCATACGGTGTATTGGCAAGTCCCTTGCTTCGACAGTGCGGCAAGGAGCGCACAGATTGCGAGCCAATTGTATAGCACTTTGACTATCACAATATAACACAGGCTTCTCTTCTTTGATTCCCAAATCTGTTACTAGTCGATTAAGCCAAATTGATTCTTTGCATGCCTCTGATGCTGCAACATATTCAGCCTCTGTAGTAGACGGAGTAACACAATCTTGTAATCTAGAACGCCATGATACTGCTCCACCAGCCAATGTAAAGACATACCCTGACGTAGACCTTCGCTTGTCTAAGTCACCTGCATAATCTGAGTCTGTAAAACCCTTTACACTTAGCTCCTGACTCCCATAGCATATACGCATACTCTTTGTAGCTTTCAGGTATCTCAATATTCATTTCACTGCCTCCCAATGTTTCTTGCCTGGGTTTGACATGTATCGACTTACTACTCCCACTGCAAATGCAATGTCTGGGCAAGTAGCAATCATTAGATACATTAAACTACCCAGTGCAGACAGATATGGAATCTTATCAATTTCAGCCTGTTCTTCCTCAAACACAGGACAATCTTGTTTGCTAAGTTTCACATATGGTGGCAATGGAACACTCAATGCCTTTCCCTTATCCATATTGAAACGTTGCAAAACCTTGTCAATATACTCTGTTTGAGATAACCAAACCAACTTCTTTGATCTATCTCTCTCAATGCGCATACCAAGTATATGACTTGCCTCACCCATGTCTTCCATGTCAAACGATTTTGCCATCTTTGACTTCAAAGCTGAAATTTCTTCCAAGTGCTTGCCAGCAATCAACATGTCATCCACATACAAAATAAGGATCAGCCAACTGCCATACTTAGCCTTCTTTGTATATAGACAGTGAACGAACTCACTACGTTTGTAGCCTTGAGAAAGCATAAACTTGTGGAACTTATGGTACCATGCCCTCGGTGATTGTTTTAAGCCATAAAGACTCTTTAATAACTGGCATACCAAATCTTCCTTGCCTTTCTCAACAAACCCTTCTGGCTGTTGCAGGTAAATTTCCACATCTAAATCACCATGCAAGAACGCTGTCTTGACATCCATTTGGTGCAACACCAAATCTAATATGGCAACCAATGCAAGAAAGCATCTCAATGTAGTCATCTTGACCAGTGGAGAGAAGACTTCATCAAAGTCAATGCCTTGTTCTTGCTTAAAGCCCTTGGCAACAAGCCTTGCTTTGTACTTTGGCTGACTATCATGAGCGGTGATCTTATACCTGTAAACCCATTTACAAGGTAGAGCGTTTTTGCCCTGTGGTAATTTAACTAGCTTCCCTGTCTGGTTTTTATGCAGAGCTGTCATCTCTGACTGCATGGCCAATTCCCAATTCCCGGAGTCCTTCATTTGCACTGCTTCCTTGTAACATGAAGGCTCATTGCAATCAGTCAACATGACATAGTTCATAGATGGAACAAACCTATCAGGAGGTCGCATGATACGTCCAGATCTACGCACAATAGGTGGCTCAGGCTCAGCCACAACCTGTGGTTCCAATATATCCTGTCCTTTCTCCTCTTGAGCCCTGACATTTTATCTTGCACGTGCAGGTCCAACTTCTTGGAAGATAACTCTTCTAATCTCCTCAACCCTCTCTGGTTTAGAATGATATTTGGATTCATTAAAGTGAACATCATTGCTGCGGACAACCTTTCTGGATTCGGGATCCCAAAGTCTGTACCCCATCTCACCAAAATTACCATAGCCTAGAAAGATGCACTTTCTACTCTTTGCCTCAAGTTTGTTCCTAAATTCCTTTGGAACGTGAGTATATGCCTCACAGCCAAAGACTCTGAGATGCTTGTATGAGGGCATTTTGCCTGACCATACCATCTCTGGCACTGAATCCTTCTGCAAAACCTTGCTAGGAGATCTATTTACAAGATGACCAGCTGTTGATATAGCTTCAGCCCAAAACCCATTTGGCAGCTGTGCATTAGACAACATACTTCTGACCTTCTCTTGTATGGTCCTATTCATCCTCTAAGCAACACCATTTTGAGGAGGATTATAAGGAGCAGTAAGTTCACGTTTTATACCTTTTGACTCACAAAAGTCCTGAAAGGGCTTTGAAACATACTCTCCACCATTGTCAGTGCGTAAGCATTTAAGCTTCTTGCCACTCTGATTCTCCACAAGTGTCACAAACGTTTTGAAAACATTAAACGCTTCATCCTTGTGCTTGAGAAAGTAAACCCATACTTTCCTCGAGTAATCATCTATAAATGTCATAAAGTAAGAAGCTCCCCCTAGAGATAGGTTAGGCATAGGTCAACACAAATCACTATGAACAAGTGCCAACTATGTATCTCTTCTACTATTTCTATGCTTATGTGGCTGCTGTGTTTGCTTACCATAAAGACAATGTTCACAGAATTCAAAATCATTAAATGAAAAGCCAGGCAAATAACCAGAACGAGACAAGATTTCCATTCCCTTCTTGGACATATGTCCTAACCGGCTATGCCACAAAGAAACGTTCGGCTGCTCGGATACATTGATTACATTTTTAGAGACATTTGATACATAAATCATGTAAAGTTCTCCAGACTTTACTCCATGTGCTACTGTCATAGAACCCTTGGATATCTTCCACATGTTATGTCCAAAAGTGGTGATGTAGCCAGCATCATCAAGTAAACCTGTGCTGATCAAGCTCTTTGTAATTGCGGGAACATGTCTCACATTCTTCAGTGTGAAAGAAGAGCCATTCTGAAACTTCAATTGAACATCTCCAACACCTAAGATCTCACATGTCTACCCATTGCCTAGCCGAACATGATCTTTAGTGGTCACATAAGAGGTAAACCACTCCTTGTTTGGAGACACATGAAGTGATGCCCCTGAGTCTATAATCCAGTCACTCAGTGCATTTCCATCAGATGCTGTAAGAAGAGCTGAGTCCATTGTATTATTCAAGAAGTAGATGTCTCCTGACACTTGACTGTCATCCTCTGCAACAGTGTTTGTCACATTTATTTCTTGAATCTTTAGTGAGGACTTGTTCTTCTCACCATGGTCTTCAGCTTTCTCTTTGCCTTTTTCTGCTTTCCATTCTCTGCAGTCTCTTTTCATGTGACCCTTCTTGCCACAATGGTAGCATTCTATGTCACTCTTGCCTTTAGCACTGCGGGACTTGCTACGAGACTGATTCCTCTTTCCACCTTTGTACCTTTCTTTGGTCCTTCCCCTGACAACTAAGGCTATTCCTTTGCCTTTGTCCATTGTCTTTCTATTGGTTTCTTCAGTAAGCAGACTTCCTTTTACACCTGCTATGTTCAAACCATTTGGAGGTGCAGAATTACTCAAAGCTGTGCAAAAAGTGTCCCAACTTTCCGGCAATGTGATCAACAGGAACATAGCTCTAACAGGTTCATCAAACTTGACACCTTGAGCTGACAATTGACTGTAGATTGTGTTGAATTCATTCAGATGATTGGACATAGGTGTCTCTTCATTTATCTTCAAATCAACAAGCTTCTTAAGCCAGTATACCTGTGAAGCTGCACTCTGCTTCTCATAAAGATCACTCAGCTTTGTCCATGCTTGATAAGCCGACATCTCGTCTGCTACATTGAAGCAAATGCTTTCTTCCAAAGTCAGCATAATGGTAGAAAGTGCCAATTCATCCATTTTGCTCCATTCATCTTCGCCCATATCTTCTGGTTTTATCCCCTTGAGCTTTATAGGTTTTATCTGCTTCTTTTGTACCAACACGTGCCAAATTTGCTTCTGCCACAATGGGAAATTGGTTCCATCCAGCTTCTTGATATTGTAAAGAGCAGTTTCCTGTGATCCAGCCATAGCTACGCTTCACAGTAGTTTACTTTCTTGGGAAAAATTTGGCAGAGTTTCCCCTGTAAATTGACCTCTGAACCAATATCAACCTGCCAAATGAACCAAAAAAGCTTCAGATTCTGCATAAATTTCGGCAGAGTCTCCTTTGTAAAATGGCTCCGGTGTACTCAAAAAACAGACCAAAAAACAGCTCAAAAAACCACTGTCTCTCTAACACTGTAAGCTGTGGGTAAACGTGTCCTGCACCTGTACTGTCTCTCGCTGTCCTGTCACTGTCCTGTAAGCATAGACTGCGACAATGCCTCAACGGCAGTAAAGCAAAGATGCAATCCCAACTGTCTAACTCACAGTGAATACATCCTAGCTGCCTATCTAAGGGTGCTCGAGGGATCGCTCCAAGACCTGTATCACCGAAAGGATCTCAATATTCGAGAATCCCCCAGCTCAATAAAACCTCACTCGACCCTCAACAAAGGCTGCAGTAAATCTGACAGTACATAGACTTCCCACAAAGTCATACATCCACAAATTTCCCACTATATGTTGTAACTGCTGCGGCGGTTGTTTGCTGCGTGATTGACAGCCAGCAAACCCTCAACAGACATACATTATCTCTGACAATACATCCCATGTGGAGGTACCTGCAATGTCAGGATGAAATCTGGAATATCAAGCAGCAAACACAAGCTACCTGATGAACTAGTGAATGTCGCCTACAGTCTGTGTGTATATGCGCCCGTGTCGTATGTGACACGCCTCCAAGAACTGTGAGCCATCCTTCGATGTGTAGACAGCCACAAATCAACACGCTGGGAGTGCCGATATCCTCAGCACCTGCAGTCGTAGGCTGAAACCCCAAATTTGCAGAGTCGGGGATCTGCACCCGCTGAGACCACGTAGTCGAAAATGGCATGCACAGAACTTTGTCGAAGCCGAACGGTAGCCGAGATGACCTCAGAATGAAATTCTGAGAATACCGAGGCCTTCGGGCTCACCCACAAGATTTGGGGCTGTGTCTTCGCCTGTCGAATCTCACTCCAATCTGAGCAGGTGACTCTAGCTACCTGCAAATGCTGCCTCGAGCCTCGATTTGAGCTCTGATACCAGTTGAAGGAGTACGAGCGGAAGTGTGACGCGAGAGAGAGTGCAAGAAGAAGAGCACGACGATATGGTGAACTTGCTCTACTGTAATGTGTAGAGCATAGTGAGTTCTTATTAGGTTTTTACAAAAGAATATGTGTACATACCTGGCAGCCCGCCCACTCACCTGGGCGACCACATTGGGCTTTATACCCCAACACTGAGGATGTAGGCGCTGTTGAGGATGTTGCAGGTTTTGGTGGCAGGGTTGTTGGTGCCAGAGTTGTTTTGCCTACGATTGAGCAAGCTCGTTGGGATGTAAAAGATGCACAGGCTCATGCATCGATTGTGTTGTCTGTGAAGCGCATTATTACTCCTTACATTCTCTCAACAAAATCTGCAAAACAGGCATGGGATATTCTAGATGGTCTTTATGCAAGTTGCAAGGCAAAAATTGCATTTCTACGTAAAGAGTTAGAGTAAAAGATTATGCATGAGGAAGATGACACAGACACTTTCCTTCAGCAACTTATTTCTATAGGTAAAGTCATTTAAGACAGTTCCTTATGCAGACTGTTCTTGATGCCTTGCCAGATTCTTACTAGACTTTTCCTAGTACTTATAGACTTATGACCCAAGGAAATCTTGAAGTTTTTAGGTTTGATGCATTATGAAAATTGTTGTTGCAAGAGTCACTTTCCAAAAAATACAAGACTAGACAGCATGTAGTTGAATAGGCATTTATTGCTGATCAAAGAAAAGGTGGTAACAACAATGTAGCCACTTCTCATGGTTCTTCTGCGAGTGGCAAATCGCCTATATCTAATGCTTCTGCTCGCAGCAATTTAATTGGGAATTCTGGTAATAAGGGCAAAAAGAAGATGCATTGCCATTAATGTAAAGCTAATGATCATTTGATCAAGCAATTTTCTATGTTGAAGGCCAAAGAGGCTAAGAAGAAAGAGGATGGTTCCACTACTAATGCCGGTTCCACTACAACTGTAGCTATTGTTGAGTCTTTTGTGAAAGGAGACTATGATGATGATGTTGATGCAGCATGGGATTTTAGGGCAGAGTGCACTTTTAATCCTTCAGTCCATGATGCATGTTTGTCAGTTGCTTCAGATGCTCAAGTATGGTTCTTTGATAATGGTGCTACAAAGCACATTATCCCTCATCGTGACTTGTTTACCTCTCTCAAGGATGTTCCTCATGGGAATTCAGTCACTGGTGCCAACAATGCCTCTTATCTGGTCAAGGGAGTTGGAAAGATTGTGCTTACTCCTGCAAATGGCAGTCCTTTCATACTTGTTGACGTGTTGTATGTACCTAGATAAAGAAGAATCTTTTGTCTATATCTACACTTGCTAGACTTGGTCTTGTAGTCAAATTTGTGGATGACAGATGTACAGTACATGATCTCAGTTTCGGTGATGAAATTGTTGCATCTGGCATTTTATGCCATGGGCTGTATAAGCTCACTTTATATGACAAGTGTAGGCAAAATTTTGCAAATGCAGTTGTGGATTCTAAATCTATTTTAGATGCAAAACTTTGGCATGCATGTTTTGGGCATCTGAATTTTGCTAGGTCTGCTGCATTTATAGAAATCTGATATGGTTGCTTCTTTGCTACCTATTGAAGCACCTATCAAACATGTTTGTGAAGACTGTATTTTGGGTAAGATGCAGCGTTTGAAGTTTCCAAAGGATCGTTCAATTAGGGCCACATGCAGGTTGCAGCTTGTGCATAGTGATGTTTGTGGGCCCATGCAAACTCGTTCCTTGGGCAATTACCTTTATTTTGTAACTTTCATTGACGATTACTCCAGGCATGCATGGGTATATCCGCTTAAAACAAAGTCCAAAAAATTATTTCTGGCTATGGCTGAAAATGTCTCGAAATGTACTATGGACACTGGCACCCTCCATTTCGATCGGTGGGGGGAGTATATGTCTCATGAGTTTAATGTATGTCTAGCTAGTCATGGGATAAAACACCAACATACAATGCCTTATACGCCTCAACAAAATGGTGTTACTGAGAGGAAAACTAGCTCACTTATGAAAATGGCACAATGTATGGTCAAGAGTCAAGCTTTGCCACATTCGTTTTGGCTTGAGGCCACATGTGTGCCACTTATGTACTGAACAGGTGTCCTACGAAAGCTTTGCAGTCTATGATTCCATATGAGACATGGCATGATAGAAAGCCTTCTATTAAGAACATGCGTGTTTTTGGCTGTTTGGCATATGCTTTGGTGCCACAAACGCAGTGCAAGAAATTGGATGATAAGGTTGTCAAGTGTATTCTTGTTGGTTATAGTGCTGAAAGCAAAGGTTACATGTTGTATCATCCGCAAAAAAAAGCATATCTTGGTCTCACGGGATGTTGTGTTTATGGAAGACTCTGGTCAACCCTTGCTGTCATGTACTAGAGAGAGTAATGTAAGCTCACATGACATTTATGACACTTTGTTGCCTCTTTTTAGTGGTGGAAGCTTGAATGTAAATTCGAATGAGGCAAATGTATAGCCTATGGGGGTTTTTGAGAATGTTATAGATTAGCTTTACTGATGCAGATGTAAATGACTTGATGAGGAAAGGGATGAGAATGAGCAGGCTAGAGGTATGCCTAAATGGGTGGTGTATACTTTGCGTGATAGTAAATTGGATGCACCTTTGTCTAGTTGTACTCATTTAGGTTCTTTCCATGCATCTTATGCATCAAATTGTTATGCTTTGGCTGTGTCTAGCTTACATGATGTTGATGAACCTCTGTCTTGACAAAATTTAGAAAATTGGATGGCTGCCATGCAATCAGAATATGGTGCACTTATAGAAAATGACACATGGACTTTATGTGATTTTCCTATTGGAAAAAAGGCCATTGGTACGAAGTGGGTTTACAAGTAGAAATGCAAGCCAGATGGTAAGATTGATCACTATAAGGCTCGAATTGTTGCAAAAGGTTATGCACAACAAAAATGCATAGATTATGAAGAGACCTTTGCTCCCCTTTGCTGTATGACAACTGTGCGTTTTCTATGTGCATTGGCAGCTCATTTTGGTTGGGATGTACATCAGTTAGACATTGTTACTGCTTTCTTGAATGGTGACATATTTGAGAAAGTTTATGTAACGTAGCCTCGTGGTTTTGTCAAGAAAGGACAAGAGGATAAAGTGTGCAGATGTAAGAAATCTTTGTATGGGTTGAAGCAATCTCCTTGTGCTTGGTATGAGAAAGTTGACACTCATCTGGTCAAACGAGGCTTTCGTAATAGTCCAGCAGAAAGCACATTGTATGTCAAGCATGAGGGTGATGTACTTCTCATTGTGGTTCTCTACGTGGAGGATTTGCTAAGTCACAATCCCAAATGGGAGACATATTGCCAAACTTAAGGTCAATTTGAATACTACTTTCAAGATGAAAGATTTGGGATTGTTGCATCATTACTTGGGTATGCCGTTTAACGTGTGTGATGGTGGTATTTCCTTGTGTCAGAAAATCTACATAGAACTTGAGGATTGAAAACCTATTGCCTCTCCCATGGAAACAAGTTTGAAATTGAGTCTTCATGATGCTGCGATCCTGCCAATGTCACTCTTTATCAAACTGCTATTGGCTACCTCATTTATGTATGCAACACGAGGCTGGATATTCAATTTGCAGTCTCAAAGGTCAATAGATTCATGCATAGCCCAGGGTCTAAGCATTGGCAGACTGTCAAGAAGATTTTTTGCAACTTGAGTGGCACTTTACATCTTGGCTTGTTTTATCCCAAGGGGGGATCATTTCCGCAAAATTTACATGCTTTCTTGGACGTAGATTAGGCTGGTTGTTTTGACACATGAGTGTCCACAAGTGATTTTTGTTTCATGCTTGGCAGCTCATGTATATCATGGTTGAGCATGAAGAAACCTACTGTGGTCAATTCTAGTTGTGAGTACATGGCAGTCTTCACAGCTACGGTTGAATCTTGGGGGGTTCACCATTTAGTACCCCCCTATATAAGGTACGTGTTGGAATTAGGGTTGCAGAGAAACACACACAACTTGGACAAGATGAATGAAGCTCAAGGCACACAATAGAGAGTGTATGTAGATGGTAGAGACAGTCTCACTAGGTGGGGACTGGCTCCTGTGAGCCGAGCAGCGGACCAATCAGTAATTACCACGGCAATTACCACAGTAACTCCAAAGGCCTATAAATAGGACCCATTACATTGTAATCGGGCTGGTATTTGTCGGCTGTACTTCTGCTTAACTTTTGACTCATAATCCTTAGTTCCTGAGTTGTTCTTGAGCTACATTATCTTCATCTGTAATCTTTCATCTGTAATCCTTAATACAGCAGCCCAATGTACTTCGGCCATACATACCTTGTACTCATTCTCTCTGAATGTGAATGTGAATCTAAATATGAACATCATTCTGAGTACTCTAGTTTGTTTCTCATTTCAATAGATGTATTCCATTTCAGTTTCTATCTTCTTTTTCCGTTCTACTGTCTGAACTGACACATCACTAGTAGCTGTAAACTTCTAACACTAGAATCAGCTATCTAAAGAGATCAGCTCCAGTTCCATTCTGGTGATCACGGTGGCTAGAGCTGTTGCTCGTTGACCAGAAAACTCATCTCCCACTTTGAAGTTTTGAGCTGCAATAATGGCACCAAAACCTAGGCGTGGCCGAAAACCATCCTATCGCGTTGACCTTGTCCTTGAGGAGTCAAAAAGAGACTCTGACCCCAAGCATGAAAGGGAAGCACACAAGGATAATAGTTCACGGTCCAGATAGGGGGACGAGGGATCCAAAGGCAGTAAAGGAAGTCACCATACTTCCAGTAGACAAGACAGGGAGGACATAGAAACTGAGACGGAGGCAGATATTAACTGGGATGCAGATACAGACAATTGTAAGAAAGCTCCAAAGAGGCGTCCAGACTCCAAGATGAGAAGAGGACAAAATGACGCTGATCGGCATGATTACACATCCTCGTTGAAAATCTCTTTTTTCGTGTTCAAAGGGGGCAAGAAGGATGACCCGGATGTTCACATCCAAGCCTTTGAGAAGTATGACGAGCTGAAAAATATTGATGAGGATGACTGGGGTGAATATTTTTTGCAAACGCTGAAGGAGGCAACGAGGAAGTGATACTACCATTACCCGGCTTGCCAGCTTAGATCCTATAATAAACTGCTTAAAGTCTTCAGACTAGAATATTCATACAACAGAGGTGATGAGGATATTCTCTGTGAACTGGATAAGATTAAGCAGAGGAAATTGTCAATCAGAAGCTATGTTGAGAAAATTAAGGAGCTGACAAGGCAACTGTAGAAACCACCATCGAAAAAGCGATTACGAGCATGGTTCTTGAATGGCTTTCACAACAAAAAGCTTAGGGAACAAGAGGTGCCAGCACCAACAAAGAAATTCAATGATTTGGTGCAGCGAGCCCTGAAGCTGGAACAACAAGCAAAGAAAGAAAAGAGTCATAAGAAGAGGAGGTCCAGTAGTAGCAGTCCTTCTATTGACGACTCTGATTCCAGTGGAGCTTCCAGTAGTTTTGAGAGTAGCTCCGATGAGAAGAAAAAGGATAAGCCTAAGAAGGGGTCTTGGTCTAGGAAATTGAAGAGATGGCTCGGAAAATCGCTGAGATTAGCCAGGCCAGACAACTAGTGAGAAGAATGGAAACTTGGTGTTCAAAGTGCAAATCTAAGGACCATGTTTCCAATGAGTGCCCACAATGTACTTATTGTAAAGCCTATGGCCATCTATGGAATAACTGTGGCATTAGGATTCATCATTTTAAGAAGGACAAAGATTTGTCAGTGGTGGCATTTACCAATGCCGAATCAGTAAGAGTGGAAACTACCAATGCTTCCCAAGAAGAGAAACCAGGTACCAGTGGTATTGGTATAGGGCACGGCAGATACCAAGGGGAAACTGGCTAGGGCCAGGGGCGTGGTAATTTCCATAGCCGAAGCCTAAATTGCTATACTTGTAAAAAGTATGGGCATTTCACGGCTCAATGTCCAGAAACACCTGTGACTGCGGCTACTGAGGCGAAGGTTCCAGAGCCAGTCCCATGAAGCAAAGGGGTAGTGATTGAGAAAATCCCCAAAATTCCAAAAAAACCAGTCACTGCTGAAAGTAGCAAAGGGGCTCAACAGAGAGAGGTATGGAAGGCCAAGGGTAAAGAAAAGGTGGTTGATGAATGGAAGGAGCAGAGAGAACTAGCGGCAAAAATCACAAAGGATTTAGCCAAGAAGCTGCCAGAGCAGCCAGAGAGTTCTCAAGCATGGGTCATTCAAAAGATACCAGCCCAATCTACTGAGACAGATGAGTCAAAGTCTGGCATGCCTGAGACCATGTTGGCTGTAGTACAAGGGTTGATTGAAGAGTTGGGGGCTGATAGAGGAGCTGAAAGCACTAAAATGAAGGAATGGAATTGTGAAGATACTACCAGTTCTTCAGGCTCTGACAACAACACTGATCATGAAAAAGAGGAAATTCATGTCAAAATCTATGATAGAATCCAGAAACTCACTGTGGAGTTGGAAGACATTAGAAGAACTTTTCCTAAGGCAGCGAAATTCATCAGACAGCGAAAAAAGGCTTAGGTGGAGGCCAGATCAGTTGACTTGAAGGCTGTTAGAGATGATGAAGTGCTGCTAATTCAAGTGGATTACAAAGTTTGGAAACAATGGAAACCACTTTCAAATGTTATTCTGGATGGAGAAGCAAGAGTAAACATCATGGGAGTACATCTTCAGCAGAGGATGGGCATTACAAACCTGAAGCCAACACCTTTTAAAGTACGGATGGCAGATCATAGAGTGGTGCAAGCCACTGGTATGATTGAGAATATGCAGATACGAGTGGGCAAAGAGAAGTTCAAGGCCAGTTTTCTAGTTCTTGATGTGCAAGGAGCATATGGAATGCTACTAGGGTACCCATGGTTGCGAACGGCACAGGCTGTTCACGACTATGCTAATCAAACTCTGACTATATAAGGGGCCAGTGGCAGAATCCAAATTCAGACAAACAACACTAGAAGTTGGAGAAAGCAGCTGGGAACTTTGCTAGAAGTATAAAGTCAAAAAGATTGAAAGAATATTGGCAGCTCTAAATATTTTTCCCTTAGTAGAAACTGATCTCAATGCAGTTCTACTGAACAAGGAGCAAGTTGACAAACAAAAGAAGCAGTTTCCAGGCCAATTTACTGAACTCAATTCAGGAGAACATTCAGTTCAGTTAACTGGAAGGCCAGAAGAATCATTTGAATCCAGCACGCTAGAAGAACCATCACATTCTGGGGAGGACACGATAAATCAGAATAGTGATTCAAAACTCAAAGGGCTATCTTGGGATTATGCCGAGGAGTCAACCAAGAGAAAGGTGGAGGGCCTAACTGGTTACTCCCAGATGACCAGGAATCTAGGCTCTGAAGACAACCCTAGAATGATCAAGGTTAATAAACATCTCAACCCTACAATGAAGGAGAAAGCACGCCAAATGTTCCAGCACTACAAAGATGTATTCGCATGGGAACATACTGATCTGAAAGGGATGGATCCAGAGGTCTGCCAACACAGAATACCATTGAAGCCAGATGCCAGACCAATGCGACTGCAGCGGTACCGAATGAATCCCAATTATGCTAAGAAGGTCAAGGAAGATATTGACAACCTTCTCAAAGCTGTGTTCATTACTGAAGTGGCCAGTAGCGATTGGCTGTTTCCTATTGTAGTTGTTCCCAAGAAGAATGCAAAGCTGAGAGTATGTGTAGATTATAGGAAACTTAACGCTCAAACCATTAAGGATCCATTCCCGTTGCCCTTCACAGATATGTTACTTGATGAGATTGCAGGGTATGAGATGTACAGTTTTATGGATGGATATAGTGGCTACAACCAATTACAAATTGCTCCTGAGGATCGGGGGAAGACCACTTTTATTACGGAGTGGAGACCATTTATGTATCTGGTAATGCAATTTGGCCTATGCAATGCACCAGTTACTTTCCGGTGGTGCATGATGGAGATATTCAATGAGTTTCTTCACCGATTCCGTGCCATATTCATGGATGATTTCACTGTATATTCAATCGAGGAACAACATTTACTATTCCTGGAAATGGATTTTAAGCGTTGTTAGGAGAAGCGGATTTGTCTGAATCCATTGAAATCAATTTTCCTAGTCTAGAAAGGATAGCTACTGGGACATGTGGTATCCCGCAATGGAATAGAAATGGTCAACAACAAGATCCAGTGCGTTCAGCAGGCGAAGGCGCCTAGGAATGCATCTGAGTTAAGTTCTTTCTTGGGATATATTAACTTTTATAGAAGATTTGTGCATAAATTTGCCTCCCAAGCTTTACCACTGTATGACCTCACAAAGAAAACCAGCAAGTTCAATTGGACTGCTAAATGTGAGGAAAGTTTCTAGAACTTTAAGCGTGCCATCATCAGTAAACCACTCCTTC
This sequence comes from Adiantum capillus-veneris, assembly GCF_014529385.1. Classification (NCBI taxonomy): domain Eukaryota; kingdom Viridiplantae; phylum Streptophyta; class Polypodiopsida; order Polypodiales; family Pteridaceae; genus Adiantum; species Adiantum capillus-veneris. The sequence continues at coordinate 40,052,404 of NC_140939.1, forward strand.
GGCAACCAAATTGGGATGTTATCTTCCATGTACATGTGGATGCTTCGGGGTTGGCAATGGGAGCAATACTAGCCCAACCATATGGAAGGACTGACTATCCCGTCTACTTTGCCAGTCTTGCAGATTTAGCCAGGCTGAACAGAATTATACAACCACTGAACGAGAGGCTTTAGGGATGGTTTTCAGTGCTACAAAATTTAGGCATTATTTGCTAGGCAAATTGTTTCATTTCTATGTGGATCATCAAGCCCTATTATTTTTGATTAATAAAGTTATTATTCAAGGCAAGCTAATACGGTGGATGATGTTCCTTATGGAATTTGAATTTCGGATTTTCCATAAACTTGGCAAGAACCACTGTGGCGCTGATTTCCCCTCTAGGAGTATGGAGGGCTACTCTGAAATGTGTTTAAGAGACGAACTAGTGGATGCTGAATTATTTCAGCTGGAAGCGACAGAATCAGTAGATCCTGAATTATATGAAGTATATCAGTTTCTTTCTCGGGGTGGTTTCCCAGATGACTAGAAGCAGAACCAGAAGAAGGCTCTAGTTATTAAAAGCTTAAAGTTTACCATCATTGGGGGCTCACTCTACAGATTGGGTGTCGATGGGATTCTTCGCCGATGTGTGTCTATGGAGGGAAGAATGCAAGTTATTTCAGAGGCACATAATGGGGAATCTGGTGGACACTTTTCTACTGATATTACTTACAAAAAGATTTTGCAGGCTGGTTTATGGTGGCAAACCTTAATGTCTGATGTCAGAAGTTTTTGCAAAACCTGTGACATATGCCAAAGAATGGGTAGACCCACAACATGACGCCCTTAACACCAGTTCAGCCACTTGGTGTTTTTATGAAATGGGGTCTGGATTTTATGGGACCATTCAAGAAGGTTACCCCCAGGAAGAATAGGTATATAGTGATGGCTACCTGCTATGTAACCAAGTGGGTAGAAGCTAAGGCTCTTCCTGATAACACAAAAAAATCCACTGCCAAATTTCTATTTGAGAATATTGTCTGCCACTATGGCTGTCTTGTGGAGATTGTGTCAGACCAAGGGACACACTTCATCAAGGACACACTTCATCAATGACACTATGGAGATCCTTATGGATATGCTTTCAGTCAAGCATCAAAAATCCACACCATATTATCCTAGATGCAATGGACATGCCGAAAGCAGCAACAAAACCATTAAGACTATCCTCACCAAGATTGTGCAAAAAAAGCCAGACTAGTGGGACTTGAAGCTTAAACTGCTCTATGGGCATATAGGACAGCTAATAAGGTCACTACGGGGTTAACACCCTTTAGAATGGTGTACGGCACTGAAGCTGTTGTCCCTATGGAATTTATTATTCCAAGTCTCAGAATGGCTGTAGAGTATGGGTTAGATTTTAATCAGAATCTTAAGAAGTGACTGGAGGAGCTTACCCAGTTAGATGAACTGAGACAGCGGGCTATGCTAAAACAAGAGATTGTTCAGCAAAGAAGGAAACACTAGCATGACCAAAGGATTAAGGTTTGGGAGTTTTAGAAAGGGGATCTGGTACTCCTATATCAGTCCAAATTGGGTCCTAAGAAGCCGAATCTAAAGATAGCCTCGGCAAGACCATTTGAAGTGGATTGGGTTTTCTCCAACGGCACGTTAAGGTTGAAAGACCTATCTGGCTTACTTTTGCCAAGGTGTATAATGGAGCTAAAATCAAGCTCTATTATTCAGAAGCCAAAGAACCTTGCCAAGAACAGGGTACTAAGGATCTGGGCACTGAAGACCAAGAAATTCAAGAATCAGCTATCTTGGGTCCTTTTCATGTGCAGCCAGTTCCAGATCCAGTTTAAGTGCTAGTTTTAGACCTGTAGTAGCACAACCAAGGCAGGCTTATACCAGGACCGAAAAAATGGGGACACCAATATCAGTTTTTAGGGGACCAACAGTCAGATGGAATATCAGTGGTAATCATTTCAAAGATGGGCAAAATTCTTGTCCAATGCATGTCTGCCACGTCATTTGTGGTGCATAGAAGTCTAGGAATGGTAAGTGGTGGAGCTTTTATGGCACGAACGTGTATAATAGTAAGACGAGTAGGCATTTTTCCTTGCAAATCTCCTGCGTGATGCTTACCTTCTGTTGTCCATTCACCATCATCGAGCTTCGAAGTTTCTTCACTGCAGCCGCAAACCTCTTCTTCTGAGGAGACTGTGGATTGTCGTTTGTCCTTGCCAGCCACACCTGGATATAGTTTTGATGAATCAAGTAAGTCATCTTCTTCTTCTCCTGCTTCATTGTCTTCACGGTGCATGGGTAGGAAGAAACTGTCAGAGAAGATGCAGGAGACTATCAATGAAACCCAAGCCCTTATTACTGCTGCAAAGGCAACTCTTCCACTCATCCCACATAGTAAGGTTCAGTGCTATGTGTTTACTGAGCAAGCCAAGGCTTTACTCTGAAGGAGTATGAGCGGGAGTACGATGCGAGAGAGAGTGAGAGAAGAAGAGCACCACGATATGATGAACTCGCTCTACTGTAATGTGTAGAGCATAGTGAGTTCTTATTAGGTTTTTACAAAAGAATATGTGTACATACCTGGCGGTCCGCCCACTTACCTGGGCGACCACATTGGGCTTTATATCCCAACAACCTCCCACTTAAAGTCCAATGTGGTACTTTAAGTGTGAGAGAAGCTACTATACAAGCTAATATACAAGAGATGTAGAGAAGTGATGTACTACCCTACACCTAACTGCTTGCGAAAATGTGCAAAGCTCTCTGAGGGAAGTCCTTTTGTAAGTAGATCAGCAAGATTTTCTGTGGTGTGAACTTTGACAAGCTGAAGTTGCTTATCCTCGAGCATTTCCCTGATGCAATGATACTTCACATCCACATGCTTTGTCTTTGAGTGATAAACTGGATTGCGAGCCAATTGTATAGCACTTTGACTATCACAATATAACACAGACATCTCTTCTTTGATTCCCAAATCTGTTACTAGTCGATTAAGCCAAATTGATTCTTTGCATACCTCTGATGCTGCAACATATTCAGCCTCTGTAGTAGACTGAGTAACACAATCTTGTAATCTAGAACGCCATGATACTGCTCCACCAGCCAATGTAAAGACATGCCCTGACGTAGACCTTCGGTTGTCTAAGTCAAGTGCATAATCTGAGTCTGTAAAACCCTTTACACTTAGCTCCTGACTCCCATAGCATATGCCCTCGGTGATTGTTTTAAGCCATAAAGACTCTTTAACAACTGGCATACCAAATCTTCCTTGCCTTTCTCAACAAACCCTTCTGGCTGATGCATGTAAATTTCCACATCTAAATCACCATGCAAGAATGCTGTCTTGACATCCATTGGGTGCAACACCAAATCTAATATGGCAACCAATGCAAGAAAGCATCTCAATGTAGTCATCTTGACCAGTGGAGAGAAGACTTCATCAAAGTCAATGCCTTGTTCTTGCTTAAAGCCCTTGGCAACAAGCCTTGCTTTGTACTTTGGCTGACTATCATGAGCGGTGATCTTATACCTTTAAACCCATTTAGAAGGTAGAGCCTTTTTGCCCTGTGGTAATTTAACTAGCTTCCATGTCTTGTTTTTATGCAGAGCTGTCATCTCTGACTGCATGGCCAATTGCCAATTCCCGGAGTCCTTCATTTGCATTGATTCCTTGTAACATGAAGGCTCATTGCAATCAGTCAACATGACATAGTTCATAGATGGAACAAACCTATCAGGAGGTCGCGTGATACGTCTAGATCTACGCACAATAGGTGGCTCAGGCTCAGCCACAACCTGTGGTTCCACTCTATCCTGTCTTTGCTCCTCTTGAGCCCTGACATTTTGTCTTGCACGTGCAGGTCCATCTTCTTGGAAGACAACTCTTCTAATCTCCTCAACCCTCTCTGGTTTAGAATGATATTTGGATTCATTAAAGTGAACATCATTGCTGCGGACAACCTTTCTGGATTCGGGATCCCAAAGTCTGTACCCCATCTCACCAGAATTATTATAGCCTAGAAAGATGCACTTTCTACTCTTTGGCTCAAGTTTGTTTCTAAATTCGTTTGGAACGTGAGTATATGCCTCACAGCCAAAGACTTTGAGATGCTTGTATGAGGGCATTTTGCCTGACCATACCATCTCTGGCACTGAATCCTTCTGCAAAACCTTGCTAGGAGATCTATTTACAAGATGAACAGCTGTTGATACAGCTTCAGCCCAAAACCCATTTGGCAGTTGTGCATTAGACAACATACTTCTGACCTTATCTTGTATGGTCCTATTCATCCTCTCAGCAACACCATTTTGAGGAGGATTGTAAGGAGCAGTAAGTTCACGTTTTATACCTTTTGACTCACAAAAGTCTTGAAAGGCCTTTGAAACATACTCTCCACCATTGTCAGTGCGTAAGCATTTAAGATTTTTGCCACTCTGATTCTCCACAAGTGTCACAAACGTTTTGAAAACACTAAACGCTTCATCCTTGTGCTTGAGAAAGTAAACCCATACTTTCCTCGAGTAATCATCTATAAACGTCACAAAGTAAGAAGCTCCCCCTAGAGATAGGTTAGGCATAGGTCCACACAAATCACTATGAACAAGTGCCAGCTGTGTATCTCTTCTACTGCTTCTATGCTTATGTGGCTGCTGTGTTTGCTTACCATACAGACAATGTTCACAAAATTCAAAATCATTAAATGAAAAGCTAGGCAAATAACCAGAACGAGACAAGATTTCCATTCCCTTCTTGGACATATGTCCTAACCGGCTATGCCATAAAGAAACGTTCGGCTGCTCGGTTACATTGATTACATTTTTAGAGACATTTGATACATAAATCATGTAAAGTCCTCGAGACTTTACTCCATGTGCTACTGTCATAGAACCCTTGGATATCTTCCACATGTTCTGTCCAAAAGTGGTGACGTAGCCAGCATCATCAAGTAAACCTGTGCTGATCAAGCTCTTTGTAATTGCGGGAACATGTCTCACATTCTTCAGCGTGAAAGAAGAGCCATTCTGAAACTTCAATTGAACATGTCCAACACCTAAGATCTCACATGTCTGCCCATTGCCTAGCCGAACATGATCTTTAGTGGTCACATAAGAGGTAAACCACTCCTTGTTTGGAGACACATGAAGTGATGCCCCTGAGTGTATAATCCAGCCACTTAGTGCATTTCCATCAGATGCTGTAAGAAGAGCTGAGTCCATTGTATTCTTCAAGAAGTACATGTCTCCTGACACTAGACTGTCATTCTCTGCAACAGTGTTTGTCACATTTATTACTTGAATCTTCAGTAAGGACTTGTTCTTCTCACCACGGTCTTCAGCTTTCTCTTTGCATTTTTCTGCTTTCCATCTCTGCTGTCTCTTTTCATGTGACCCTTCTTGCCACAATGGTAGCATTCTATGTCACTCTTGCCTTTAGCATTGCGGGACTTGCTACGAGACTGATTCCTCTTTCCACCTTTGTCCTTTTCTTTGGTCCTTCCCCTGACAACTAAGGCTGTTCCTTTGCCTTTGTCCATTGTCTTTCTGTTGGTTTCTTCAGTAAGCAGACTGCCTTCTACACCTGCTATGGTCAAACCATCTGGAGGTGCAGAATTACTCAAAGCTGTGCGAAAAGTGTCCCAACTTTCCGGCAATGTGATCAACAGGAACAAAGCTCTAACAGGTTCATCAAACTTGACACCTTGAGCTGACAACTGACTATAGATAGTGTTGAATTCATTCAGATGATTGGACATAGGTGTCCCTTCTTTCATCTTCAAGTCAACAAGCTTCTTAAGCCAGTATACCTGTTAAGCTGCACTCTGCTTCTAATAAAGATTACTCAGCTTTAACCATGCTTGATAAGCCGACATCTCCTCTGCTACATTGAAGTAAACGCTTTCTGCCAAAGTCAGCATAATCGTAGAAAGTGCCAATTCATCCATTTCGCTCCATTCATCTTCGTCCATATCTTCTGGTTTTATCCCCTTGAGCTTTATAGGTTTTATCTTCTTCTTTTCTACCAACACGTGCCAAATCTGCTGCTTCCACAATGGGAAATTGGTTCCATCCAACTTCTTGATATTATAAAAAGCAGTGTCCTATGATTCAGCCATAGCTACGCTTCACAGTAGTTTACTTTCTTGGAAAAAATTCGGCAGAGTTTCCCCTGTAAACTGACCTCTGAACCAATATCAACCTGTCAAATGAACCAAGAAAGCTTCAGATTCTGCATAAATTTCGGCAGAGTCTCCTTTGTAAAATTGCTCTTGTATACTCAAAAATCAGCTCAAAAAACACACTGTCTCTCTTACACTGTAAGCTGGGTAAACCTGTCCTGCACCTGTACTGTCTCTCACTGTCCTGTAAGCATAGACTGCGACAATGCCTCAACGGCAGTAAAGCAAAGATGCAATCCCAACTGTCTAACTCACAGTCAATACATCCTAGCTGCCTATCTAAGGGTGCTCGAGGGATCGCTCCAAGACCTGTATCACCGAAAGGATCTCAACATTCGAGAATCCCCCAACTCAATAAAACCTCACTCGACCCTCAACAAAGGCTGCAGTAAATCTGACAGTACATAGACTTCCCACAAAGTCATACATCCACAAATTTCCCACTATATGCTGTAACCGCTGCGGCGGTTGTTGCTGCGTGACTGACAGCCAGCAAACCCTCAACAGACATACATCATCTCTGACAATACATCCCATGTGAAAGTACCTGCAATGTCCAGATGAAATGTGGAATATCAAGCAACAAACACAAGCTACGTGATGAACTAGTGGATGTCGCCTATAGTCTGTGTGTAGATGGGCCCGTGTCGTATGTGACACGCCTCCAAGAACTGTGAGCCGTCCTTCGATGTGTAGACAGCCACAAATCAACACTCTACGAGTGCTGATACCCTCAGCACCTGCAGTCGTAGGCCAAAAACCCCAAATTTGCAGAGTCGGATCTGCACCCGCTGAGACCACGTAGTCGAAAATGGCGTGCGCAGACCTTTGTCGAAGCCGAACGGTGGCCGAGATGACCTCAGAATGAAATTCTGACAACACCAAGACCTTTGGGCTTTCACACAAGATTTGGGGCCGTGTCTTTGCCTGTCGAATTTCACTCCAATCTGAGTTGGTGACTCTAGCCTCCTGCAGTGCTGCCCAGAGCCTCGATCTGAGCTCTGATACCAGTTGAAGGAGGACGAGCGAGAGTGCGACGCGAGAGAGAGTGCGGGAAGAAGAGCACGACGATATGGTTAACTCGCTCTACTTTAATGTGTAGAGCATAGTGAGTTCTTATTAGGTTTTTACAAAATAATATGTGTACATACCTGGCGGCCCGCCCACTTACCTAGGCGACCACATTGGGCTTTATACCCCAACATGCTCCAGCTATGGGATTTGTGTGTGGTTTTGCAAGCCACAAGGAGAGTTTTGCAAGTGACAAGGAGAGTTTGACACAGCCATCATAAGGCAAGTCCTGGATTCGTTTAATGTGGAAGGTGGCAGTGCTGTGGTTTATGGCAAGAAGGTGTGCGTCACCCCAAAAAGTATTGCTTTTGCATTCCGCATGCCAAATGGGCCAAAGCCATCTGTGGCAACTGCAGAGCAAATCAGTGTATCTTTGAAGAAAGATGATGTTGCCAAGAGGAAATGGAAAGCCAGTGCGCAAGGGATTCCAGTAGCAGGTCTAGACGTTCCTGCTGCTTACCGATTTGTGGCTGAAGCTGTGAGCGAATAATCCGACATGTGTCAGAGAAACTTTTTGCTATGCTTCTAGGAAGAAGACTGGATTCCAATGTCTCTATCAACCTCCGCTAGATATTGTCACATAATGTGCTCCAGCAAACTGCTAAGCTGAAATCTCAAAGTCTATTCAAGGCTTGGTATGTTTGACAGTTTCTGTACTGGGCAACTTCTCCAAACGCCCATGATCAGGTGAGAATGGCTTGGACCCAGAAGCCATTCCCAGTATCCAGGAATGTTGACTTATCATCTGATGAAGAAGTCCCAGAGAGCCAATCAACCCCCACTAGACAGAAGAGAAAGGCTATACAAGAGGAAGCTAGCAGTTCAAAGAGGCCAAGGACGACACTGACCAAAAGCACTGCTCTCCCGAAGCAGTTAGAAAGCCAAATCAAAACAGTGTCTACTGAAAGGATTCGAGTTAGCCAGACTGAATAACATACTGACTAGACCACTAGTGGAGTTAGCCAGCCAGCATGCCAGATTTCAGCAACCACTAGTACTGGGCAAGACCAGTCAGAAAGGGCTAGTCCTGAGCAGCCAGCAGACTAGACTGCTAAGGGCAAAGGAACAACTTCTCCAAATCCACTTGACAGAGTTTCCATCCCATACAACAAAGCAGCCCTGAGATTGACAAAGAAAGACAGGTTACAGCAGCTACTGCAGACTCATCCTCTCAAAGGACGTCTACTTTTGCAAAAATCTAATTATGCTGCATTACCTTACATGGTTCCTGTCACAGTCTATGAACTAGCGGAATCTGACCCAGCAACAGTTAATGATGGCCGTTCAATACTCATTCAGTCATCATGGAATACTATTGTCAATTGCATGGGACAAATGCTGGATGCTCCAGGGTCAGAAGAGGATTTAACTAAAGTAAAGACCAAACTGAAGGAGGCTGAGGAGCAGATTGAAAAGCTAAAGCAAGGGAGAGCAGCCCAGAACCTGCGCCATAGTATCCTTGAGGCTCAGTCAAATAGGACTATTCAGCAGTTACAAAGTAAGCTAGCCAAGGTGGAGTCTGAGATAGAGACCATGCATGAAGAAAAGGCAGAAGCTGAAAGAGCTGCTAATAGGTTCGAAACCATGCTGAGAATGAAGAGAGTTGAGTTCAACTCCTTACTGACCAGCCACAATGCTCTGAAGGCCACATTGGCAGAAAGATATATCTATAATAATCTGGCCGGGATCTTGAATCCAGAAAGAAATGCTATTTTCAACATGGATAACTTGAGGTCTCTTATGGAGACGATGCAGAGTGATTTGCAAGATAATTTTTTTGAATATAACAGTGCTCTAGCAAATCAAGCTATCCTTGATTACATTGAACATCAGAACACCATCGAGGAAGATGATGATAAGGAGGAACAAGAAACAGAGAAGGAGGATGAACCAGAGGAAGGGCATAATGATGATGATGATGATGATTCTCCTCCATCTCCACCTTCAGAACCTGGTACTGGTGGTGCAGGGCCAACTAGAGGAAATCAGTCTCATAGGTAGACCAACCAGACTAGCATGAAGGGTAGTGGTCGAGTAATCAAGAGCTAGGAGAGCAACAACCCAACAACACTGGGAATTCACTGGCACACCAGTCACAACACAGTCAGGATGCTAAAGGGAAAGGAAAAGCTGTGACTGAGGGTCCAACACATGATGAGCAACATTCATTACAGCTCATCACGCTGAATAAGAAATTGAGACATCAGCAGGCTCCTATAACCAGGTAGTATCTGGAGGATGATGATCTTATCACTGATTTGGAGCTCTTTCAGCGACTATATGTCGGTGCCAGGGAAATGGTTGAGCATTGGAAATCAGCTGCTTTCCATGATCAGGAGGCCTATCAATTGCCTGAGCATCCTAGTACAATACAACTGTTAGAAAGGATGCCTGAATGGATACTGAATGGTGAAGAGACAGTAATGAATCCACATTGGCAATGGTGTTCTACTGTAGATTGTCGTTCCCTAGCCATGGAATTAGGGCTTCTGCTGGGGAACAAGCCGGGGGAACGAGCTGACATATAAATGCATGAAGGATGTCAGGAGTCAATTGAAAGAGGTCTTAGTGCAAATGCAGATTGCTAGGGGAGTTTTGGATCAAAGGGTGCGAGCTATTCTTGAAGATCAGACTGCCACCATCAAGGGACCTCAAACTCGGATGTTAGTGGAAGAACATGCAACTGCTCTCCTGCGATTGTTTTAGCTGGTTAAAGTAACCAGAAAGATGATGCAACAAGAGAACCACGCTGTCCTTAATTTCTTAGAATTTGTGCATGATTCCCCAGTTCTCTTGTATGATTTACCAACAAGAGAGGCAGAGTTGCCAAGAATGTTTTTGGCACTCTACCCTCAACATCTAGAACTAGTAGATCGGCTCACATACTTCAAAATTACTGATGATCTTCAGATGGTATGAGCGATCGACTGTGGAATGGAAAACCTGGCAAACACTGTTCAATGACTCTCTCCAACTGAATGATCTCTAGGAGCTAAGAGATGAGGCGCAGAGGATCAAACTGTGTATGGGACAATGGAAAATTCAGCTCAAAAGCCTCACTAAGATCATCAACCAACTGCTGCAACTCACTGTTGAGCCCTCTAAGGTGCCTGAAAAGGACATTACGACTAAACCAGGCCTAGGACCACAGTACAGGGAAATGGATGAGATTCTTTTTGAATCTTAGATCAAAGAAAATCAGCCTCTTACAGAAGGATGGATCCATACAGCCTCGCAGTGTCACAAATTGGCCAAAACTCCGCTCACAAAAGGCAGACGCACGCTCTATGATCCCGGCACCAAAACTTATCATCCTCCCACACCTTATGAAATTGAGATGTCCACAGAAAGGTGGGATCATCTTGAGTAGGAGGCCATTTATAGACTCATTTAGAAGGAGAATGCTGGCACTGGGACTTCTCAGACGCCATTCAGGCCAAAGGGCAAATAGAAGCGGGTTCAGTGGAAGGATTCTAGGTAGTTCCATCTCAAAATTTGGTCCAAGATATTTCCGCCGGTCTTCTAATCAAACGGTGGATTTTTCCAGCAGTTTTCGCAGCAGACGCTGGATTTTTCCACTCAGATGTTGGTGTCTCTTGGTTGGACACCCTTGGAATTACAATTATAGGGGTGTCAAGCACTCAACAAGAAAGCACTAGAAGAATCAGATGGTGGATTTTTTAGTCCGAGTTGGTGTCTCTTGGCTGGATGCCCATGGAATTACAACTATAGGGGTGTCAAGCACTCAACAAGCAAAGTTCTAAAATAATCAGACGGTGGATTTTTTTCTCAAAAATTTTGGAATCTTGCCAAAATTCAAGAAAGGAGGGAAGGATGTAGATGGCCGAGATAGTCACACTAGGTGGGAACCGGCTCCTGTGAGCTGAATAGCGGACCAGTCAGTAATTACCACGGCAGTTACCAAAGTAACTCCAAAGGCCTATAAATAGGACCCATTACATTGTAATCGGGTTGGCATTTGTCGGTTGTACTTCTGCTTAACTTTTGACTCATAATCCTTAGTTCCTGAGTTGTTCTTGAGCTACATTATCTTCATCTATAATATTTCATTTGTAATACTTAATACAACAGTCCAGTGTACTTCATCCATACATACCTTGTACTCATTCTCTCTGAATCTGAATCTGAATCTGAATCTGAACATCATTCTCAGTACTTCAGTATGTTTTTCATTTCAGTAGATGTATTCCAGTTCAGTTTCTATCTTCTTTTCCAGTTCTATTGTCTGAACTTCTAACACTAGAATCAGCTATCTAAAGAGACCAGCTCCAATTCCAATGTATTACTTAGTGTGCAATGGAAAGATAGACATCCCTAGAGTGATGGGCATATATACAATGCACGGGGGAAAAAACCTCCTAAAGAGGGAAAAAATGCCCCAGCGGTCCTAGTGTGTTCACACACATCACTACCACATGTATATGGTAACAAGCTGATCTCTCCTGCTGAGAGCCTCTCCCTGACATAGTGGTAATGCACCTCAATGTTCTTTGTGCGAGCATGAAAACTGGGTTCCTTGCAACTACCAATGTGCTTTGACTGTCAGTGTAGATAGTGTTGGGAGTGTCCTGTCCAACACCCAAATCAACCATAAGGCATCTGAGCCATACACACTCAACCATAGCTGTGAAGATTGCCCTGTACTCAGCTTCACAACTCAAAGTGGCCACAGTAGGTTGCTTCTTGCTCAACCATGATATACATAACTTGCCAAGCATGAAACAAAAACCACTTGTGGACACTCGCGTGTCAAAACAACCAACCCAATCTGAGTCCGAAAAAGCATGCAAGTCTAATGGCAATGATCCCCCCTGGGGATAAAACAAGCCAAGATGTAAAGTGCCACTAAGGTAGCAAAAAATACTCTTGATAGCCTGCCAATGCTTAGACCCTGGGCTATGCATAAATCTGCTGACCTGTGAGACTGCAAACTGAATATCCGACCTCGTGTTGCATACATAAATGAGGCACCCAACAACAGTTTTGTAAAGAGTGACATCAGAAGGATCACTAGCAGCATGAAGACTCAATTTCAAACCTTTTTCATGGGAGTGGCAATAGGTTTGCAATCCTCAAGTCCAAACTTACATAGCAATGTCTCTATGTAACTTTTTTGACACAAGGCAATACCACCATCGCACTGCTTAAACTATATACCCAAGTAATGATGCAACAACCCCAGATCTTTCATCTTGAAAGTAGCATTCAAATCAGCCTTAAATTCAGCAATATGTCTCTCATTTGGTCCAGTGACCAACAAATCATTGACATAAAGAACCACATGAGAAGTACATCACCCTCACGCTTTACATACAATGTGCTTTTTGTTGGACTGTTATGAAAGCCTTGTTTGACCAAATGAGTGTCAACTTTCTCATACCAAGCACGAGGAGATTGCTTCAACCCATACAAAGCCTTCTTACATCTACACACTTTGTCCTCTTGTCCTTTCTTGACAAAACCGCAAGGTTGCATTACATAAACTTCCTCAAATATGTTACCATTCAAGAAAGCAGCAACAATGTCTGATTGATGTACATCCCAACCAAAATGAGCTGCCAATGCACATAGAAAACACACAGTAGTCATAAAAAAAGTGGGAGCAAAATTCTCTTCATAATCTATGCCTTTTTGTTGTGCATAACCCTTTGCAACAAGTCCATCCTTATGGCGATCGATCTCACCATCCGGCTTGTGTTTCAACTTGTAAACCCACTTTGTACCAATGGCCTTTTTGCCAGGAGGCAAATCACATAAAGTCCATGTGTCATTTTCTATAAGTGCATCATATTCTGATGCATGGCAGCCATCCAATGTTTTGGATTTTGTGCTGCATCAAAAGACATAGATTCCTCAACATCATGTAAGCTAGACACATCCAAAGCATAACAATCTGATGCATAAGAAGCATGGCGAGAGCCTGAACGAATATGACTAGACAAAGGTGCATCCAATTTACTGTCACGCAATGTATACACGAGCCATTTTGGCATACCTCTATGTTGCTCATTTTCAACCCTTTCCTCATCAAGCACATCATGTACATGAGTCTTACCATACCCCGAGCGGATGTTTCCGAGCGAACCCAAAGTTGAGCGAGTTTAAGTGGCAATGTTATTGAATGAGAGAGACATAGTCCATGTTGTGTGTGGTATCTTGAAAAAATACGTTTTTTAATCAAGGACAAGAGGAGATAGTAGCTTCTACTAATGAAAATCTTCATAGATTCTCAAAGAGAAGATTCATGTTATTAAGCTATTCTCTCTCTCTCTTTCTCTCTCTCTCTCTCTCTCTCTCTCTCTCTCACACACACACACACACACACACACACACACACACACACACACACACACACACACACACACGCACGCACGCACGCACGCACGCACACACACACACGTGCGCGCACACACACATACACACACTCTCTTTGTGAAAGCTCTCTGCCAGTAGGGGTTGCCTTCATTCCTTCACTTTATTACACCAAGTATATATGTCCAACTGTCGCATGCACGAGCCAGTAAGTATGGCAAGGTTGAGCAGCTCGAGTATGGCCCTTTCAGCCGACAAGATTTGGAAGGTAGTTGACAGGTTGCATGACATAAGAGGACGGCCAGAAGAGGAGAAAGCTAGGCAAGAGAGTGCATGACGAGAGGCGAGGAAGGATGGCGATGGGCGGGGGAATGGCAATGGAGTAGGAGGGAGGAGGCACAAAGGAGCCAAGGGAATTGAAGGCATTAAGGTCAAGGGGGGTTGGAGTCCTTATAGTACTTAGTTTTTTCAATAACTTTTAAAATAGAAGCTTGAGATGATTCTTGGTAGTACGTATTTTTTAATTATCTCTAATTCCAAACAAAAATTAAAATTGAAAGAATCCCCAAGTTTGAACACTTCAATTAACATATGATTAAACATAAAAAAGACAATATATTATCGGATAGAATGACAACAAAATTCTCTCCAATACTGGGAGTAGAGAAGGCAGAAGCAACCCCAAAATAGTATAGTCTCCAAAAACATGAAATACTAGATGGTGCATCATATCCATGTCTGAGGTTTCACAACCATTCTTGCACCTCCTAATGCCTGAAATAATTTGACCTTTGTCAATGCAGCTTGATGTATGAATTGGTGAGCCTCAGAGTCTAGCCCAAGCACCTGGAGGAACACAAGATATAGATGCTTACATGGCACATATGTAAGGCGCTTGCTTTCTCTTTTCTAAAAATCTTCACATGTGCATCTAGGAAAGTCGAACATTGTAACAAAGCCTTTTCAAGAGATCCCTATGTGCTCAGATAGAAGATATGTGTTTGATTGCAAACCACAATCACCTCTTTAAACCAGATCTGTATTCATTGTTCCCCCACAGTCCACCTGATCCATAAAGTCCCTGGTTAGCTTAGAACGCCACTTCACAATTTTTCCATCTCTGTATTTTGGCCGAAATCCACTAGGCCACTCTATGGTCCATAGCAATGGCCCCAAGGACTTTTGCAGTACCGCGTTCCCCACTTAGGACAAAGCCATTTGGATGAAGAAGGTTTGCCTCATTTTGCTTTAAATTTGTACCTTGGGAAACCATCCAAACACCCGGACCTGGACCAGGAGGCTCAACCACCATATCATGGACTTTCCAAGTGTGGGTGTTTGTGCTGCTGCAGAACCATATGAATCCCTCAACGATCCCTCCTGGTCGCGTTTTGCTTGGAGGATATTTTCTCCGACCCCCAAAAGCAAGGAGCAGCAACTCCCTGGGTGACATCCAAGGTGCTCTCATTGATGAATCGCCCACATCTTTCCCGTTGGTCTCCAATCACACCAAAACAAGTCATCTTTTGACCTGGCTCTGTGCGTCATAGTGCCCACATAGATTTTGCGACAGCATTCTCTTGCCATAGTCCATGATCATCTGCTCTACCATCTGTTTTTTGTTGCCCCCCAATTGGTGTTGTGACTGTGATATACTCGGGTCTGTGGCTATCTTCATCGAGCAAAACATCTGCATCCACAAAAATTGGTCTCTTTCTACTTGTACTTTTTTCTTGCTCACCTCTGTTCATCTCTGTACTAGAAATGCCAATCTCATGCATAGAGGAATGTGTTAGATCCACCAATCTTTTTGCGACTGACCTTGCTGAATCTTCATTCAAGAAACGATCAGCCAAGTCTTTGATACCAGGGCCATGCGCAGTATGAATACCTTTCAAATATGCATTATACCTGACGCTTTGAAGCATGGCCATCGCCATGTCGACACAAGCTGCTTCATATAAACTTATGTGGTCTTTATAACCCATTGATGCACGCATGCTTAGACTCAGACAAATTTGTGGTTGGTATGAGAATGCACCAGTGTCATCTTGAGAAACGAACCTTGCTCCCCAATGAGGAACTCTGACATCCCACCATGACAACCATGTTTCCAACAATGGAACCTCCCCCTCGATAGCATGGCCTGCCTTCCAAAATCTTCTAAGCTCTCCTTTGCATACCTCGGCAGCATTTTCACTTGGGGCACTACGCCACTTGCGACACAAGATTTTGTGCTCTTCTTGAAATGAAGCAGGAATGCATTTGACAGTGTGTCGGATCATGCTTTTCTCCTAATGGAAAACACAAGACCTTTCCTTATCAGAGCTAATTTTCTTAGGGCCGCCAAAATACACAGTACGAACAGCTATCTAGTTGGCATTAGCCTCATCTGCCATGAATTCTCTAAAGTTAGGTTTCTCAAAACCGGCTTCTATAACCACCTTGTTTAGCATTTTCCAAAACTCTATCTGGGCATATTCATTCTCGACTGTGAACTCACATGATGCAAAAGTCAGGAGCTCTTGGACAAAGGGATCATAAACATGTGCTGACATTGTAGGCCAACCCAGGACACGATGAACATGGTCGAAATGGACCCACATATGTTCCAAATTGCCGCCTGGCTGCATCCTATTGACCAAATCCACTCCACTCCCGGGTCTCGTCACAGACATTTTAAACACGTGTGGCTGTTGCTTATCTCTCAGTTGTCCAGGGTACAACATACTTTGAATATATGGGTAACGGCATTTAGTCTTAAGATCTAACACTGCTTCTAGTCCCTTGGACGTGAGGTTTCTTGATTGCTTGGCACTCACCAAACATCTTTCATCCCTACGATTACAAGACAGGGGAGTAATTGAATCCAAGAATTCAAAAAATTCATTATCTCCAAGTACTTGACATTTCTCCCCGCTCTCCAACAAGTCTTTCCAATATGATATCTTGAGCTGTGACCCACTCCAATTGCTTTGGCGTTGTGAAAGGGTCTCTTTTGGCTTTGTCCTCCAATATGCCATCTATTTGAAATTCTACTTCTCTGCTCCTTCCTTCAGCACATGGATGCTTGTGTTCTCCGAGATGAATCACACATCTAGTGCAATTAGATTTATCTCTTGGCATACAGTAGTAGATGACAACAGGACAAGTAGCTAGACATTCAGGCATCTCTCCACAATGAAAACATGCTAAGCTACCATTCTCTTTTGCAACCAACCCTATAGGTCAAGAGCAAACAAGACGGCCACGCCATTGATTTTCATTTTGTATATTGGAGCGTAAATAATATGGACAATCAAGGTTGATGCATTTCAGATGCCCAGAGCATCTACTGAATCTTACAACTCCATTAAAGCAATCACTGCTACATGTCACATATTCTGTCCATACATGAAAATCATGTTTTTGCTCCATTCCAACCATACCTGATCCATTTCCAGAAGGAGGCAATTTGTAAGCAACATATCCATCATAATATAGTGGAAGCTCTTTCACACTAATGACATTTTTGACCTGTTGTAAAGCAACATAAAGCAACATAAAGGTTGCTCTGTAGTGGCAATCTTCTGATTTGTGCTAAAATACTTGAATCGATTGCAAAACTACATTGGACAGCTGAGTCAACATCAATAGGAGATGCCTTGCTCCCCTTCAAGCATGATAGTTGACTATCTGAGGACACAATTACCTTATAAAATTGATGTTGATCATGGTCCAATGAAAATAGAAAGTTTCCATTGTCATCTTCGCCTGGCTCTAGATTTACTTTAATCCCAGATAATGTTAACGGTCTCAGTGAAAAATCGCTCTCCTGCAGATCAAAATGAGCTTTCAAAGCATCCACGCCGAGTTCAACCACCCTCTTGTCGGAGATAAGAACCAGTTTACTGCCACTTTTAGGTCCATAGATAGTGAAATGCATGTTCATTACTGCTCAAAAGAACAATAAGGCGCTCAAGCAGCCAGACAGTTTAAAAGAAAATAGATTTAAAACTTTAAAGAATTTTTTGATGACGTGAAAGACATCATTACATGCACACAATTTTTTGTCTTTAAAAATTTGACGGCCAAAAGGACAACGAGTATCAAAGTATTATTAGAGATCTTTATCATAACGCACACAAACAATATTTTGTCTTTAAAAATTGGGCGGCCAACAGGACAATGAGTGTGTTGTTACTGATGTCAACCACCTTAAGTAAATATACTAGTAATTTAATATTATTAGATATGGGTTAGGTTTTAGAGTCAAGTTAGCTTCTATTGCATTTTGCCAAGGTGTAGCTTCTGTCTGTTCAAGTGCCATGCCTTGTCGAGAATCATCACACGAGGAGCAGCCTACACCAAGAGGAAGAGCACTCACACGTGGAGCAGTGGGCACCATGCGCGGAGGAGCGGGCACCGCAAGGAGCAAGTAAGTCCAATTTAGTTAATGCATAAACCAGTCCGCGTTAACGCGGATTGGTTTTGGAGGGTTGAAGTTCATCAGTTTTGCAATTGAGGCGCAGAGGAGAGCATTAAAAATCATGCGTTGGGTAATATTAACACACAAACGGAGGCGCAGAGGAGAGAATAACCATCCTGTGATGGCAAATAGTTAAAGTGCAACTGGGGCAAGGAGAGGATTGGATTGCGCAAGTTAATAGCATAACCTTTTGTAGCGGAGAGGTTAATAAGGTAACAAAACGAAACATAGAGGTTAATAAGCATGAAACAGACAACAAAACGAACTGTGGCACCGCAATTAAAAACCACTAAGGGGTCCAGATTGAAGCTTCCATAATCTATTGCAGACCATGTTGACAGAATATAGAATCACCGATTTAGAAGTCTTATAACTTATGCCTCAGAGTGTCCAAATAAACGCTAGAGTAAAGGATAAGCGCAATAAGAAATTCAAATTCCTCTCAAGGAACAAAAATGGATTTCTTTCAAGGGATTGTTTAGTTTTTGAACTACAAAACGGGCATTTATGTCGCATAATATAAGTGTGGGATCGGTAGACCCGATCTTAAAATTGGCAGATGTTTTAATTTTTTAATTGTCTAGGGCTTAATGAGTTTAATGGCTTAATTGCATAGGGTTTAATAGCGCATGTGACCCGGATTTTGAGGGTTAATTATTGCTCAATAAGCAATAATATTGTCTTCCAATGGCTTGTGCAAACACTTGAAACCAGTTTGTGTCAACGCGGACTGGTTTCAAGGGTTTGCACAGGCCATTGGACCACAAGATTATTGCTTATTGAAGGTCTTTCCTGTCCTGTTTTAAGCATTGAGTGATTCAAGTTTTTATCTATGCAAACCCTTGAAACTAGCCCGCGTTAACGCGGGCTGGTTTCAAGTTAACATGGACTGGTTTGAAGTGTTGTACAGGTCATTGGACCACAAAACTTTTGCTTATTGAGGTTTAGGGGACCTGTTGATAACATGTTTTTATCAATGTTTTTACCTGTGCAAACCCTTGAAACCATTTCGCGTTAACACGGACTGGTTTCAAGGGTTTGGATAGGTCATATGACCACAAAACCTATCAGTTCTTTGCCACTATAAAGTCAATTAATTGTTTATTTGAAAGTTTGATGCTTATTCTTAAAGTGCTTCTTGCAGAGGGATCTCATGCAAAAGAGGCAAGCTATCAAAGGTGCCTACACCAATTGAGTGTAGTGACCAAGTTAGTTCAGTTGCCATCTCTGACATGGAAGAGGATAATGAAACTACTCAGAGTCAAGAGCTTGGCATTGGTTCTGTTCACGAAGTCGACAATGCACATGGTCGTGAGGAGGCTTGCCTGAACATTGTCCCATATGTGGTTCAAGATGAGGTTGCTTCTGGAATGGATGTTGGAGATGAAAATCATATTCACATGCATAGAGGTGAGGATATTTTGAAAAAAACCAGGATACTTAGCTGCTTCGAGTGTCCTCGTATTCCTCTATGTTGATAAATTCCATACGCTCGAGTGCACGGCTTGAGAGATGACGTAAGCGGTTTGAAAGCTGCTTTTGCAAAGGAAGGGTACGTGCAAGAGAAGGGTGCTTTTATTGTATCTCTTTGGACATGTCAACGAGAGGACAACTTTGTAACAAGTAAGTATGTGGTTATTTAATGCTCCCTCAATATTCCAGTCTCAAGAATGTTATGTTTGTAACGTTATACCTTTGATGCTTAGATGCCATAAGAGCCTCTTGGGACCTGATTTGGGTAGAGGTAAACAAAGCTTTGAAAATGAAATTGCATCTCGTCCAGGTTTGCATATTCTTTCAGAGAGGACGTTCTTTGTGTGGGAGGGCAATCATAGGACTATAGCTTGGCATGCCACCATTAAGCAAAAATTTCCATTGGTGAAAGAGAAACATTGCAAAGTTCTATGTACGGTCATTGATCCGACAAAGGTGCCGGAGATTGCATTGTTGGTAGGACTCCAACGAATGAATTTGTAAGAATACATTGCTTTTTAGGTTTCATTGTCGATTCTTTTTTTATCAAGTATGTTATACATTTTTTTTGTCTTTATCTGCATGAATACCCATGCCCTAGTGGCTTCACACTTGCGAGATGAGCTAGTAAATTGTTCTCACATATGTGCTGTGGATCATAAGAATATTTGAAGGGCCTATCAGAAAAAGATAGAGGCATTATTGCATTGGTCAGGAAGAAATATTCCAAAGGAGTAGAGCCTTGGTATCCATTGACGATACGATATTTAGGGAAACTGCTCTATGATGTATGTCTTTTAAATATTGACTTCTAATCCTTGGTATTGGTCATCTACTTAGCGCTATTTTTTATTAGGTTCAAATATCAAAGGAGATTCATTCACACATGGATCAAGCAAGGCAAAGGCTGTCTACAGATGATGTGGCTAAAGAAGAAGAGAAAGTGATAAATGATCTTGCTCATAAATACGGCGATCGAGTAGGCAAGGCATTAGGAAATTTCGGAGGTCATTTGGAGGGCCTTCTAAGAAAATGTATTTTTTGCACTCTCTCTCTAGAAAAAATGGCAAATAAAAGAGCTGGGTCTTTCATAGTAAAAGTTCAAAAAGTGTACTTTAAGTAGATTCCTTACTCTTCTGAACATTCGTTCGTAGTGATTGAGGGATAATCCTCTTTTCAGTTGCATTGAATGAACCTCGTCAATATGGAGGGAATGAGGCTAACATGGAGGGACGAATCCGCAGCCGCTATCACTTTCCATTAAACCTGCACATTTGGCTAATGGCGCACTCCTCAAATGGCACAAATGTTACCCAGAAACGAGCCAAATATCACCTTCACATTGATTTGGACAATGAGTACCAACCATTGATTAAGCGTAGTAAAACAAACACACATATACCTCCCGCTTCCATAGACACGCTCAGAGCTCAAGGAGCTAAACACATAGATATCTGGACGAGAGGCTCTCTCTACCCTAAGAATCCAATGACTAATGCGTCTCCACCGTTTGTCAATCCTACAAGCTTATTGACCTTTGCTGGTGATGGAGAAAAGGGCCTTCTGGGTTATTGTAAATCACTTACAAGAGAAGCTGAAACTTACAAGAGCATTCTCCAAGCTCAACAATGTGAGATTGTTCGCCTTTCACATTTACATTCTATAGATCAGGTTACCATTTTGCAACATAAAACAGAGGTACAAGAACTGAAAGGAAAGGTGCGAAGTTGTCAAATGAAGGACACCATCTTGGGTGGTCACTGTGTAAGTTATTTTCATAAGAGTTCATGATATGATTATTTGTTGAGGTTATGAGTTTATATGTTCTTTACCTTTAGATGTTAAATATTGTTGATCCTCGACTTGGAGAGGAGTGGTTGGCCCGTGTGTGGTCACTAAGATGGGGCCCAGATAGTTGGGCCACCTTAGAGAAACTTAACCTGATTGCTCTTCACGATGCTCCTATTGAGAACAAGATATTACGGATTTCTTTGTTGGAGTCAGATAAGATCACGAGGGTATCTTATGGTCTAAAACGTGGAGATAAATTCTTTTGCTAGTAAGTCCATTGAAAATTTTGCTGGCATTAAGGTTTTGCTTGTGCTGATGTGGTTGTAATACTTTGTCTTCACTTTCGTAGCTGGATTTGTAGAGAGGGTTTGTTGCAGCGTATAATTGATAGAGCTATAGTTCAATCATCGTTTGGATTTTGGTTGTCATAATAATCAATATCTAATTCTCCTAAATGATTTTCTCATGTTAAACTGATCATTTAATATGGGGAAGTGCCAACGGAGAAAAAGCTAGAATATTGGTTAAGCTAGTGACCGGCCACAGTAGGGATCCAAAGGAGGGATAAATAGGGATCCAAAGGGGGGGCCATCTGCAAAAGAGCCATGTGCAACAATGGGCTAAAAAGACCCTAAGGTTCAGCCCATTAAGACTTCCAAAATGCTAAGGTTCCAAAATTCAAAGGTTGTGTCCAAAGGTCAACCATGGGGGGAATTGGATGCTTTGTGTGTGTCCCAAAAGTCTTGATCAATCCCTACACAGGAGGGGGCGAGCCTTGGGAGTAGGGGATGAGAGAGAAACACACACACACACACACACACGCACACACGCACACACGCGCACACACACACACACACACACACACACACACACACACACACACACACACACACACACACACACACACACACACACACACACACACAAGCTCCCTTTACACAAAGGGAATGAGGGACACATGTCAGCTCCCTAGCCTAGATGCCTACAAGGTGTACCCAATTCCTATTGGATGGCCTGGGAGGTGGACCAATGAGAATTAGGCTAGAGTAAATCTAGTTTAATTAATTAAAAACACTTAATAAAAGAACCAATGAGAATTAAGTCCTCTAGAAGACTATTGGACAGTCTCCCAAGGGATCCAATGAGCATTCAGCAGCCCAATGGCTTGCCTGATTCCTATTGGCCAGGAGGCAAAGGGGTCCAATGAGAGTTTATTTGCATTTATTAATTACATTAAGCTCTCACAAAAGGGAAAAGGGGGACACATGTCAGAAGGCTATCACTTATACTACTTAATTATCATTGGCTAGCCCTAGGGAGGTCCAATGAGAGTGGAGCATGAGAAAATAGCAAGAGGGGTCGACCGAGAGAGAGAGAGGGGGCTGATTTTTGCAAGGCATTATCACACACACACTCACACAATCTCATGTGTGAAGTAAAGAAGACTCTCTCTCCTTCTCAAGATTTATTGGAAAGCTTACCACCTACTCCAAGCTTGTGAGAAGGGAGGCCTACACCAACACCTCTTGGCTTTGTGATGGAAATCCAACCAAGAGCCAAGCTTCAATGCATGCTCATCTCCTCTACCATGCTAATTACTAAGCTAAGCTATGCTAATATGAGTGATTATGTGAGGAGATGTACATATTTCTCGTAAGAATACTCCTTCCTCTCAATCTACTCTCATACCCCGCTAGCTCTCATACCCCGCTATGCTAATATGAGTGATTATGTGAGGAGATGTACATCTTTCTCGTAAGAATACTCCTTCTTCCTCTCAATCTACTCTCATACCCCGCTAGCTCTCACCATCTTTGAAGGTGTGTGAGGTCTTGGGTCTGAGACCGGAGATAATTGATGTTGTGTTTGATAAGTGTTTTGCTTAGTGCATGAAGCTTTCATCTTCATTGCACTAGCTAGTCTTGAAGGAACACAAAGAATTATATTGTATAATGTCTCTCTTGATGGGAGAAACCATAATACAAAGCCTTTTGGAGGGGGGACCGGCTCCATGTAAATCTGGTCCTCAACTGTTGTCAATAGCTTAATTTCTCTCTCTTTTGAAAGTATTGTTCATGGTATCTAACTAGGTGTTATGCTTTTTGTTGCTCTCTCCACCCAAGCACTCTTGTAATTCTTATTAGGAATCTATTCTAATGAAATGCCCACTATGTTCATGCTAATTTCCGCTACACACAAGTTTTTAGGCCATTAAATGTTACATTGGTATCAGAGCACAACGTTTATCTTTTCTTGCTCAAGAAGGGAGGTCCTCAAGCTAGCTATAAATGGTTGGTATTATTAATTTCCTGTGAGTAAGTAGAATAGGGATTTTCCAGCCTTGCAGTGCGCCTGCCTTCGTGCAACTAATGGGGCATCACCGTCAAGAGCTATGGTCTTAATAGTGGAGTCCTATGGGGCTTGCCTACGGCTTAACCACTATTGAGCTATTAGAAGCTTGACAGGAGCCGGTGCTGTTTTGGTGTTGAACAACCCTCTCTTCTATTCCTTGCAATTAATGGTATTCGAGCCATGGGTGCAGTAGCTTGAGTGCTTTTTCTAAAGGGGTAAAGAGGAGTAGCAACTTGGACTTGAAGTGCCAAAGTACACCTAAAAAGTTTACACCTAAAAGTTGTTAGAATGGCTGACAATAGTAAAGAGAGTGAAATTAATGTTGATAACTTTGATTTTGGTAATGAGCAAGCTACTAATGATGCCCCGATCCTTGTTAACTATCTTGTTTCTAGGCTTCAACAAGCCATGGGCAATCCATCTCTCCAAAGTGAAGTGCAACGGTAGCTCCGTGCTCATGGGATTTTCCAAGCTCACCACCATGATAAGAGAACACCTAGGAAGCCTCCTTGTGAGACTTGCAAAAGAGGTCTCTCTCCGATTCGGGAAGAAGAAGAGAATCCATACGAAGGGCTCAAGAAATAACTTCTTGATGATGCATCTCCTTCCTAAAGGAGAACTCAAGAGCCTCCATCGAAGGAACGAGAAAGAAGTGAGTCTCCCGCCACCTCGGCGGAGATGGCTCCACGAAGATGGCGGGCTAAACGCTCTCCATCACCTCCAAAACGGAGAAGACCATCGCACCCTTCTCCACACCATTATTCAAAGAGGGATGACAAAAAGCAAGAGAAGAAAAAGGCGAGAAAGAGGACACCCTCTTCTCCATCTTGCTCATCCTCTTCCTCTTATGAAAGTGATGATGAAGACGACGAAGATCAAGACAAGAAAGAGGCGAGAAAGAGGTCATCCTCTTCTCCACCTTCCTCAAATTTTTCACCTTCTGAAGAAAGTGATGGTGCAACCTTTGAACCGGAAAAAAGAAGAGGCCATAGGAAATCCTATGCCGCGTGGAAGAGGTCGTCCAAGCTCAAGAAGTTCAAAGAGGGAGGGAAGAGCATCTCTTTCCTTACCTATGATGGCACCTTTGGTGCTACGGACAAAGTCTTGGCCTTTATCCAACAATTTGATGCGGCGTCGGAGATGAGGGCTTTACGGAGTCCTCTAAGCTATGCCATGTAGCTATGCACTTTCAAAAGTCCGCTAGGCAATGGTGGTCTAGCCTACGATCCAATGGTGATGCTCCGCAAACATGGAAAGCTTTAATAGCTTCGATTATGAAGAAATTTTTGGCCACCGATGCCAAAGAAAAAGTACTCACCGAATGGTGAAGCTTAAAGCTCTCTCCCTATGAATCCATCCACAAATATGTAGACAAGTTTTGGGACCTACAACTCAAAGCCACTGTCTTCAAAAAGTTGGATTTTGGAGAGCAAAAACAACAATTTTGTGCGGGCTTAACTGAAGAAATGGTGGAGTATGTCAACTCCCAAAGGCCACATACCATATCGGCGGTAATACACCATACTATGGTGGCCTCTCGAATCAATTTCTATACGGGGTCTAAAAGAAATAATAAGCCCATAGAAAACAAGGGTTCCAACGAGCCTAAGGGGAAGGACAATGTCCAAAAGTCTTCTAAGGGAAACTCCAACAAAGCTAAAGAGAAGGGAGTTTACAAAGGTAAAAACAAACTCTCTCCTGAAGAGCTTGAGCGTTATCGCAAGGATAACCGGTGTCAAGTGCGACGAACAAGGGCATGTGTACCACGCTTGTCCCCAAAAGAACAACCGCCAAGATCGTCCTAGAGCTACCTTGGTTGAAATCCAAGAGGAGGAGACTCACCAAACTCACCACAAAGGATCTCCTCTATGCCATGCTTTGGGAAAGGTAAGAGAACATGATGCTTTTATTCTCTTTGACCCTGGTTCTACTCACAATTTTACATCTAGAGAGTTGGCCACCAAGCTAGGCATACATGGGAGGTGTTCTACCCGCAGACAATGCTTTCAAGGGGCAAGAAGCTTCAGTCACTCCCTTAATCGGAAAATTGAGGCTTCATGTCCAAAGCTATGTGGACAAAGAGGACTTCTTTATCTCTCCTCTCAAGCATGAGGATGTAATCCTAGGGGCACCATGGTTTGATTGCCTGGTTGCCAATGTTAAATTACCTGAAAGGAGAATCTCCTTTAAGTTCAGGGAAAAAGACATGTATATAGATGTTAAGGAAATGGGTAACACTATCCCCATTGTACATACACCAGCTTTCAACAAGTAAATAAAGAGCTCTATTTCCGTGCACATGATTTTTGTTAAAGATTCTCAAAATGAACCTAATGCTTTAGCAAAAGAAAATAAAAGCAACCAAAAGGAATTAGAGTTATCCAATTTTCTCAAGGGTTTTCAAGATGTTTTTATTGACGACATCCCTTGTGAGCTACCTCCTAAACGAGGTAATGATGACCATGCAATTGAACTTCTTCCAGGAAGTTCACCGCCTAACAAACCTCCTTATAGAGTTTCTCAAGCTCAATAAGAGGAGATTATGCGGCAAGTGCATGAGTTAGTTGAGAAGGGCATGGTTAGGCCTAGCTCATCTCCATTTTGCTCACCTGTGCTATTAGTGCAAAAGAAAGACGGCACATATCGTATGTGTGTTGACTATAGAGCACTAAATAGGATCACTATCAAGAATAGGTTTCCCGTTCCACGGGTAGAAGACCTATTTGATAAGCTACAAGGATCGACCTACTTCAACAGGATTGACCTAAAAAGTGGTGATCATCAAATAAGGATAGTTGATCAAGACATTGTAAAGACCGCACTTTGCACCACATTTGGTCTTTACGAATACATTGTCACGCCTTTTGGCTTGACCAATGCACCAGCCACACTCAACCGCTTGATGGGGAAGCTGTTCAGGCCTCATCGAACCTTCACTGGAGTGTTCTTTGATGATATTATCATCTACTCTAATTCATTAGATGAACACAAGCAACACCTCCAGGTAATATTTCAAGTTTTAAGAGAGAATAAACTTTATCTTAATCGAAAGAAAAGTGAATTTTTCTTGCAAGAGATTCAGTATTTAGGTCACATTATCTCTCAAGATGGCATCCAAATGGATCCATCAAAGTTAGAGGTAATAAAAGGATGGCCTAAACCAAAGAATCTTCATGAACTAAGAAGCTTTATAGGTATGTGTGCATACTATAGACGCTTCATAGAAAAGTTCTCACAAATTGCGAGACCATTACATGACCTAACAAAGAAAAACGTTAGGTATACATGGTCTGCTAAGGAGAACAATGATTTCAAAAAGCTTATCTCTCAACCTGTGCTTACACTACCGGATCTCTCAAAACCATTTGAGGTCCAATGTGATGCTTGTGATGATTGCCTTGGAGCTATTTTGCTTCAAGAAGGGCACGCCATAGGCTATGAAAGTCAAAGGCTCGACCCTGTTGAGCAAGCTCTAGGCATATATGAAAAGGAACTCCTTGCAGTTCTACATGCCTTAGACTCATGGAAGCACTATTTATTGGGGATTCCTTTCATTCTGCGAACGGATAACCAAAGTCTTAATTGCTTCATGATGCAGACCAAGCTCTCCGACAACAAATGAGGTGGAAAAATTTCCTTTCGCTTTTCATTTTCATATTGCTTACATTGCTGACAAGCATAATCAAGTAGCAGTTGCACTCTCAAGACAGCCGAGGGTGAAGGCGGTTTCCATAGCAACTCACAATGATCTATCTTCAATGATAGATGAGTATGTTATTGATCCCGATTTTAGAGATGTGATTTCAGCCCTTGAATTAGGGAAGAAAGAAGAACCATTTACTTTACAAGATGGTTATCTTCTCTATGGAAATAGACTATGCGTTACTAACTCTCTACGTGAGAAAGTAAGGTATGAATCTCATGCTCCTCCTTACGCGGGGCATAGAGGGATTCAGTCTACCCTAAAGGGAATTGAAACATATTTCTATTGGCTTACCATGAAAGCGAACATACAAGAGTATGTTTCTAAATGTGTGGTATGCCTAAAGACAAAATTTGATAGAGGGAAGCAACCTGGATTGCTTCAACCCTTGCCAATCCCTAATTCACCATGGGAGAGCATATCCATGGATTTTATCTTTGGATTGCCTAAGTTTATCCATGGGAATACGGGAATATGGACGATAGTAGACAGGTTCAGTAAACAAGCTCATTTTATGCCTGTCAAAAAGACTATCAAAGCCCATCAAATGGCAACCCTCTTCATTTCACAAATTTTCAAGTACCATGGCTTGCCAATGTCCATAGTGTCGGATAGAGATCCTAGAATGACCAGTAATTTCTAGAAGGGTCTCTTTGAGAATTTAGGGACAAGGCTAAACTTCTCTTCAGCCTATCATCCACAAACGGATGGCCAAAGTGAAATAGCTAACCTAACAATTCTTGATCTACTAAAATCCTATGTAACGGAAGTAGATCAAAGATCCCAATGGGAGAAGTACTTACCCTTAGTGGAGTATGCTTACAATAACACTGTACATACTTCCACGGGAAAAGCACCTTTTGAGGTAATTGAGGGAAGATCAAAAAGTCCCTTGCTACTTAAGGTACATGGGAAGATCTTCGTTGCAGATGAGTATAGCTGAGACCTACAAGAATATTTTCAAAAGATTAAGGATGCTATCTCTATCTCACAACAAAGGCAAAAGGCTGCTGCTGACAAGCATAGAAGAGCCCAAGACTTTAAAGAAAATGATTGGGTCTTATTAAAATTCCCCAAGGCTCAATTAAGGCACACGACGGGCAAGAATCCTACGGGACACCAAAAGTACTATGCTAAACTAGCAAAAAGGTACTATGGTCCCTTCCAGATTCTTAGGCCAATCAATGAGATGGCCTATCAACTCAAGTTGCCCAACCATTGGCTCATACACAATGCTTTCCATGTGAGCCTATTAAAGCCTTACAAAGGAGAGCCACCTCAAGAACCAACTACTGAAGACCCACCGGAGATCGAGGACCAAGAAGAGGTGCTGCAGCCTGAGTCCATTCTCCGACATGAAGACAAGGTACTAAGAGACAGTAAGACTATCCGACGATATCTTATTAAGTTTAAGAATTATACAATTAAAGGATAACCTAAACCTTGTCAATGCTTACAATGCTTCCCAAGAGTAAGCAAATGTACAAAATGTTAAAAATGAACAAAGTTTTTGTCTTATAAGACTCTCTTTTTCTTTATTGTGCACAACAATGAAGTAGTATGCATGCTTACATCAAGTTTGCGGATACGACATCTCCCAAACACCAAGTAGAGCTTGTCACTCTACTATGGAAGATTGATAGGACTAATGTGCAGACATGCTTGCGGCAGCCTCATGCTCTCAAGCGCCAAATGGACTAGTCATCCATTGTGGAATGATGCTGTAGGGTAACATAGGGATCCTCTACCCGCTAAGAAAAGGACTAATGAATATGATTTATCTTCCTTACCCCATAGTTGAGGACGACTATGATTTAAGAGAGAGGTAATGTCATAATAATCAATATCTAATTCTCCTAAATGATTTTCTCATGTTAAACTGATCATTTAATATGGGGAAGTGCCAGGGGAGAAAAAGCTAGAATATTGGTTAAGCTAGTAGATCGGCAACAGTAGGGATCCAAAGGAGGGAAAATAGGGATCCAAAGGGGGGGGGGGGGGGGGGGGGGCATCTGCAAAAGAGCCATGTGCAACAATGGGCTAAAAAGACCCTAAGGTTCAGTCCATTAAGACTTACAAAATGCTAAGGTTCCAAAATTCAAAGGTTGTGTTCAAAGGTCAACCATGGGGGGAATTGGATGCTTTGTGTGTGTCCCAAAAGTCTTGATGAAGCCCTACATAGGAGGGGAGGAGCCTTGGGATTAGGGGATGAGAGAGAAACACACACACACACACACACACACACACACACACACACACACACACACACACACACACACACACACACACACACACACAAGCTCCCTTTACACAAAGGGAATGAGGGACACATGTCAGCTCCCTAGCCTAGATGCCCACAAGGTGTACCCAATTCCTATTGGATAGCCTGGGAGGTGGACCAATGAGAATTAGGCTAGAGTAAATCTAGTTTAGTTAATTTAAAAACACTTAATAAAAGAACCAATGAGAATTAAGCCCTCTAGAAGACTATTGGATAGTCTCCCAAGGGATCCAATGAGCATTCAACAGCCCAATGGCTTGCCTGATTCCTATTGGCCAGGAGGCAAAGGGGTCCAATGAGATTTTATTTACATTTATTAATTACATTAAGCTCTCACAAAAGGGGAAAGGGGGACACATGTCAGAAGACTATCACTTATACTGCTTAATTATCATTGGCTAGCCCTAAGGAGGTCCAATGAGAGTGGAGCATGAGCAAATAGCAAGAGGGGTCGACCGAGAGAGAGAGGGGGCTGATTTTTGCAAGGCATTATCACACACACACTCACACAAACTCATGTGTGAAGTAAAGAAGACTCTCTCTCCTTCTCAAGATTTATTGGAAAGCTTACCACCTACTCCAAGCTTGTGAGAAGGGAGGCCTACACCAACAACTCTTGGCTTTGTGATGCAAATCCAACCAAGAGCCAAGCTTCAATGCATGCTCATCTCCTCTACCATGCTAATTACTAAGCTAAGCTATGCTAATATGAGTGATTATGTGAGGAGATGTACATCTTTCTCATAAGAATACTCCTTCTTCCTCTCAATCTAATCTCATACCCCGCTAGCTCTCACCATCTTCGAAGGTGTGTGAGGTCTTGGGTCTGAGACCGGAGATAATTGATGTTGTGTTTGATAAGTGTTTTGCTTAGTGCATGAAGCTTTCATCTTCGTTGCACTAGATAGTCTTGAAGGAACACAAAGAGTTATATTGTACAATGCCTTTCTTGATGGGAGAAACCATAATACTAAGCCTTTTGGAGGGGGGACTAAATCCGGTCCTCAACTGTTGTCAATAGCTTAATTTCTCTCTCTTTTGAAAGTATTGTTCATGCTATCTAACTAGGTGTTATGCTTTTTGTTGCTCTCTCCACCCAAGCACTCTTGTAATTCTCATTAGGAATCTATTCTAATGAAATGCCCACTATGTTCATGCTAATTTCCGCTACACACGAGTTTTTAGGCCATTAAATGTTACATTGGTGGTTTGCCCGGGGGTGTTATTGTGCCACTTGAGTGTACACGCTCGATGTACTTTGAAGCACAGAAGCTAGAGGCTAGAGCTCATCTCTTTCCTACCGAGACTATCCTTGAGGCAAAAAAGAAGGATGCACAGCTCTTGGCAATGAAGAAGGTTGATACCACTCCCATGGCGGCTCAGAGACTTCTATATCGGTGAGATGCACAAACTTTAACTTTTACTCAATTTAGTGAGTGTGTGGTCAATGTTAGGAAATAAGACGTAGCTAAATAGATAATTGAGTAGATTACTTAATGGAGAGAGACAGATTTACATACACAAGATTAGAGAGAGAGAGAGAGAGAGAGAGTACACACGATATACGTGGTTCACCCAATGTGGGCTACGTCCACGGAAAAACAGCCACTCAATGGCTTTCGTACTTGAAAACAAGAAGTAGTGTACAAAGGGATTATCCCCTTAATAGAGCTCCCGCTTTGCTTCACTCTCACCACCTCACACTCACCTTGTTGCATCAACTTCACACTCTGAAATGTGTGTAGAAATGGCCTCCTTTTATAGGCCAAAAGGGCTGCCCTCTCTCATGAGAGGCAGCCATGTGTAGCCGCCCTTGTGTGAATAAGTCCAAATCGGACCCTCCATTTTGCCCATGTGTGGCCGCCCTTGTGTAGACAAATCCGCTTTTGAATTCGGCCACCGGCCACCAGCCATTGACTTCCGACCACCGGCCACCGGCCATTCACTACCGGCCACTGGCCAACCGACCGGTCGTTTTTTGAACACTTTTTGATCGTTGTCCGACCATAATATTCCGACAAAAAGGAATATTCCCATGAAGGAAAAAAAAGTCTCAAGGGCTTCTGTCCTCGAGACCTCTAAAGTTGCCCCTGAATTTTGGTCGTGAAATTTTTTATTTCCGGCGAGTGATTTTCCTTCACGCACTATGGCTTCTCCTCATAATGAGGACCTTACAAATGTGCGTTTTTATCACAGAAAATTACAAGGGGTAAATCAGGCTCCATACTTAACAATCTCCCACTTGGAGACTGATCTCCAAACCAAACCTGTGACTGCTTTCCATTCTGGCTTCTTATCCTTGAATGCCGATTGAAGATGAGCAAAAGCTCAACTTCTCCTTGTTGACGACCTTTGTAAACATGTCTGCAGGATTTTCACTTGTATGCACCTTTCCTAGCTTTAGCTGTCCCTCTTCCAAAAGAGTGCATATGAAGTGATATCTCACCTCAATGTGCTTTGTCCTTGAATCAAGGTTGATTTCTTTGCAAGATGGATAGCGCTTTTTCTATCACTGTACAAGACACAATTGTCTTGTTTGAATCCAAGATCTTCTAAGAATATGTGAAGCCACAAAATTTATTTGCTTGCCTCCATCATTGCTACATACTCTGCTTCCGTGGTAGAATGTGAGACCACTTTCTGTAGCTTTGAAGCCCAGCTTACTACTGTGCCTCCAACCGTGAACACATAGCCAGTAGTGCTCCTTCGAGTATCTTTGTCACTTGCCATATCTGCATCAGCATATCCTTGAAGAAAAATATCAGTTCCTCCAAAATACAAAGCATTTGTTGTTGACCCTTTTAGATACCTACGTATCCACTTCATAGCTTGCTAGTGTTCTTTACCTGGGTTGTCCATGAACCTACTCACAACTCCCACTGCATGTGCAATATCTGGCCTTGTCCAGACCATAGCATACATTAGAGAACCTACCGCTGCAGCATATGGAACTTTAGACATATAGGCTATCTCCTCGTGTGTCTTTGGACACATATCCTTCGTTAATTTAAAGTGACCAGCCAAAGGTGTAGAAACTGATTTTGCATTTTGCATTGCAAACCTTTCTAGTACCTTCTTGATGTAATCCTCTTGAGATAGCTTTATCGTCTTCTTCGTCCTGTCCCTTGATATTTTCATACCAAGTATCCTCTTTGCAGCACCTAAATCTTTCATTGAAAAAGATTTAGACAACTCCTCTTTTAGGTCTTTGATGTCCTGCATGTTAGTACTTGCAATCAGCATGTCATCAACATACAACATTAGGATGATGAACTTTCCATCTCCCAAATTCTTTGTGTAGACGCAATGATTTGAGTTGCATCTTCTGAATCCATGATCTAACATCCATCGATCGAAATTCAAGTACCATGTCTTGATACGTGCTTTAAACCATACAAGATCTTCTTTAATCTGCAAACCATTTTTTCCTTACCTTTTACTTCATACCCCTTTGGTTGAAGCATGTAGATTTCCTCCTCTAAGTCACCGTGAGGGAATGCCATATTTACATCCATTTGCTCGAGTTTAGATCATGAGCAGCCACAAGGCTTAAGACAAGCTTAATTGAGTTCATTTTTACAATAGGAGAAAATATTTCATTGAAGTCAATACCTTTCTTTTGAGAAAACCCTTTTACCACAAGCCTAGACTTGTATCTTTTCTTCCCACCATCTTCTTCCTTTAGCTTGTACAGCCATTTGTTTTGAAGTGTCCGCTTACCTTTAGGCAACTCAACCAACTCCCATGTTTGGTTGTGATGTAGTGAGTCCATCTCCACTTGCATGCTTTTCATCCATTCTTATTTGGATTCGTGTTGCATAGCTTCTTCGTATGATTCCGGCTCTCCAAAATCTGAGATCAAGACATGGTTGAAGGAAGGAACAAACCTTTATGGAGGTCTACTTGCTCTTGTAGATATTTGGGGAATAGGTTGAGGCTCCTTATTTGGTTGACTTGTTGCACATTGTCATCGTTTGCAGTCCTTGAGTCTTCACCATCCTCAAGCTCCATGTACTCATCACCTGTTTCTTTTGTTTGTTTTCTTTCTAAGTAATCTTTGTACATATTTTGTTCATTAAAAATTACATCCCTACTCCTTAAGATTTTACCATCTTCAGGATTCCATAGGCGATACCCAAAGTCACCTTCTCCATAGCCAATGAAGAAATACTTTTTGGACTTTGCCTTTAGCTTTGATCTTAGGCTTCTATCTATGTGCATGAAAGCCTCACACCCAAACACTTTGAGAAATGCATAATTCACCGATTTACCTGTCCATGCCTCTTCTGGAACTCCCCCATCCAATGCCGTTGAGGGTGACCGGTTGATTAAGTACACATACTTACTTACAGCTTCCGCTCAAAGCTCAAGCGGTAGGTATGCATGTAGCCGCATGCTTCGTGCTCGCTCCATGATTGTCCTGTTCATCCTTTCCAAAATCCCATTTAGTTGAGGTGTCCTTGGGGTTTTTTCCTTTGCCTCCGAATGCCATTGCTAGCACAAAAGCTTTCAAAATCTTGGCTGCAATATTTTCCTCCATTGTCGGATCTGAGGCACTTAACCTTGGTACCTGTATCATTCTCCACAAAGGCTTTCCACCTTTGAAATATGAAAAATACATTGGACTTATTCTTCATGACATAAACCCATGTTTTTCTAGTCACATCGTCTATGAATGTTACATAGTACAATGAGCCACCAAGTGATAGTGTACTTGCAGGACCCCAAACATCATAATGAACCAACTCAAGTTTTTTATTTTTTCTTTCATTTCTTGATTTTTGAAATTTTACCCTCTTTCGTTTACCATAAACACAATCTTCACAGAACTCTAAGTCCACTTCTTTCAAACCTGGTAGAAGCTTCTTTGTTTGAAGGATTTGCATTCCTTTGGCACTCATATGCCCAAGCCGGTAGTGTCACACTGCACTGTCAACTTCTGTAGTTGCTGCACAAGTTGAAAGTTGCGTGCTAGCAGTACACAAGTAAAGTGTACCAACCTTTTATCCCTTGGAAACCACCAAAAGATCCCTTTGAGATCTTCCACCGTTTGTTTCCAAATGCAATGTTGTGACCCTCATCGTCCAATTTTCCTGTAGAGATCAAATTTTTGCAAAGAGAAGGAACATGCCTAACATCTTTAAGCTTCCATTCATTTCCGTTAGTAGTTTTGATAGAAACTGTACCTTTGCCGACAATCTCACAAGCTTCATCATCTCCCAAGTATACATACCCAAAATTACCTTTGTTGTAATCTTGGAAATGTTGCTTGTGTGGTGTTGCATGGAATGAAGCCCCGGAATCTACTATCCAAGAATTAGACACATTGTCTAATGAGAGAATTAGAGCATCTTGCTCTACTTTACCTGCCACATTGGCCTCCGATGTTGGCTTGTTGTCTTGAGAATCAGTCTCCTTCTTCTTCTTGGACCAGCAATCCTTCTTGACGTGACCCTTCTTACCGCAGTTCCAACATTCAAGAACTGACTTTGTGCATGACTTGCTCCGTCGTGAGCGATCACGACCCTTTTCGTTTTTGAACCTCTCCTTAGGCCTTCCTCTTGTTTCCACTGACAGTGCAACACTTGATGATTCTCCTGTGCTTCTCCTTTGTATTTCCTCGCTTAGGAGAACACCCACAACATCATCAAACTTAAGAGTATTTGTGCCAGAAATAGAATTACTTACAACCATCACAAGGCTGTCCCAACTATCCGGTAGAGATGATAGTATTAGGAGAGCTCGCACTTCGTCATCAAAGTTGATTTTCATCGATGAAAGCTGACTTATGTTTGTGTTAAATTCATTTAGGTGTTCTGCAATTGAACCATTCTCTGCCATCCTTAGATTGAACAAGCGCTTCATAAGAAATACCTTATTGGATGCCGATGGTTTCTCGTAGAAGTTGTCAAGTGACTTCATCAAGTCCTCCATGGTCTTCATCTCTGAAACATTGAAGGCCACTGTTGACGCCAAGCTTAACCGGATTGTTCCGAGTGCCTTTCGATCAAGGACAATCCATGCTTCATTTGCCATTGTTGCGGGCTTCTTCGCAAGACCGCCTAGTGGCAAAGAGAGGTTCTTCTGGTAGAGATAGTCTTCAATCTGTATCTTCCAATGTTGGTAGTTTTTGCCGTTGAACTTCTCAATCTTGAGCTTCCCTTCCTCTGCCATAACTCCCACTCAATTTAAGGAATCCTTTCCTTGAGATAATTTAGCTACGAGCAAACCTTGCTCTGATACCAGTTGTTAGGAAATAAGACGTAGCTAAATAGATAATTGAGTAGATTACTTAATGGAGAGAGATGGATTTACATACACGAGATTACAGAGTAGAGAGAGAGAGAGAGAGAGAGAGAGAGAGAGAGAGAGAGAGAGAGAGAGTACACACGATATATGTGGTTCACCCAATGTGGGCTACGTCCACAGGAAAGCAGCCAGTCAATGGCTTTCGTACTTCAAAACAAGAAGTAGTTTACAAAGGGATTGTACCCTTAATAGAGCTCCCACCTTGCTTCACTCTCACCACCTCACACGCACCTTGTTGCATCAACTTCACACTCTGAAATGTGTGTAGAAATGGCCTCCTTTTATAGGCCAAAAGGGCTGCCCTCTCTCATGAGAGGCAGCTATCTGTAGCGGCTCTTGTGTGAATAAGTCCAAATCAGACCCTCCAATCCGCCCATGTGTGGCTGCCCTTGTGTAGACAAATCTGCTTTTGAATTTTTCTACTGGCCAAATTCACCACCGGCCATTGACTTTCGACCATCGGCCACCGACCAACCAACCGGTCGTTTTTCGACCACTTTTCGATCGCCGTCTGGCCATAATATTCCGACGAAGGAATATCCCCTAAAGTTGCCCTTGAATTTTGGCCATGAAATTTTTTATTTTCAGCAAGTGATTTTCCTTCACGCACGATGGTTTCTCCTCATAATGGGGGCCTTACAAATGTGCATTTTTACCACAAAAAATTACAAGGGGTAAATCAGGCTCCATACTTAACAGTCAAGAGTTTGAATACATGAAATTTTTAGGTATTTGAAATATTTACACTCTTTGGGACACATTCCTATGATTCCTATGATGGCCAAGCAATGGACAAACATAGCTGTAGGTGAGACTTGTATGTATCCCACATGCATGCATCATTTGCCGGAGTGGGGGTTGGTTCATTGTCCATGGTGGGTGGACATGGCAAAAGGCCATGTCTTGGCTAGAGAGAGAGAGTTTTATGAAGAGATGAAGAAGAGCCAAAAGACCAACACACAGGAAGAAAACCATCCTTTGAACCATGATCAACCAGCTACTAGTATGTGTGCTTTGTTTTTTTAATTACATAGACTAGAGATATATTTGTTTAAAGAGAAAAAAATTCTTTATTTTCTCAACAAGAGTTCGCAACAATGTCAAAGGAAAACAAATTGTGGATAAATAAGTGGAGGTGATCAACGAGTCTCTACCCACACATGGTGAGCTACTTACTTATGCTATTTAAACTTTTTATGATGAGTCTCTTGGATCATTTGTGTTTATGTTTACAAATCATTGCAGATGTGCACGGATCTCTTGTTGCTGGGAAAGTTCTCTCTTTTGTGCATGCATTGGATTTTCCTACAGTGGTCACTAGTTCCTCCAAAGATGTTAGATGTGTGCCTATGGTGGGGGATTACATTTCTATTGCTAGTGACTTTCGTGCGGGACTTCGTAATCTAGTTTGGACTCCTCTTCATGACCACATCCTCAGAGCTCGATTAGATGGAGTATAGTACATACACTAGGGTGGGTAGGACTGTGGCATGGGCAGCTGCCTTCATATATTTAGATTTGCCGTTTGGTGGCTTGCACCATGGATCGACTACGATGCCGTCTTGGGACATCTGCTCAAAGGATCAGGTTCGGAGTGGTGTTCATCTAGCATTCTCTACTCTTGCAGATTCGGGGTGGTTATTAATCATGACATCATGCATCGATGAGTATCCATATTTAATTGCATTAAATTCATACTTAATGATATATTTAAATCATGGTTGGCATGTTTAGGAGATAGCATTTGGTGGGTGGAGCAATTTTGTAGGGTGTCTAACATGCACATTCATCGACGCATTGTTCTTCTGCATTATCATTCTTATGGTTTTGTTCAAAGCTATGGGGAGCATATTGAGGTAACTCAAAACCTTCTAACATCACACTCATGTGGGTCTTGGTGGTCTGTTCACCTTTAACTTTTGTTTATTTCTATATTTGCAGTGTGATACCTCTATGCTATTTTTGGTTCACAGAAGGGGGATGCACCCTCCATGTTTTCTGGCAGAGAGCACCTCTATGTTTCGCTCTCTCGGCATGAGCCTGACAGATTCCACGATGAGGCATTATCTTCATGTATCCTCTAGAGCCCTTGCATCTACAGGAGAGCCATTGCGTGGTGGCATTCATATGAATCACACTCTTTTAGCATGCTTCATCAAGATGTTGTGCAGATGTGGTGGTATTTGTTTAGAGTTTGGGTGTGGGACAGCACCAGTGCTTGCAGCTTGTCTTGGTACTGGATGTGCATGTGCTTCTATTGACAGTGATTAGGGCTTGATGACGACATATGTGCAACCTCTACTATTGCCTCGGGTGCAGAGTGTTGATGAGGCCTCCACATCTATGGATGTGGAGGATGAGGGTGACAGACCTGGTGGGAACCCATATGATGACTTGTGAGGCTCCCACCATCCACTTGACATTTTTTGCTATGTTGGTAGACTATATCTGTTCTTGAGATTTTGGATATTATGTGATGTTGTGATGCTACTATATGTGATGTATTAGGATATCATCTCTATTGGGTCCATAATCATGTTTTTTTTGTTTCATTGAAGTATTTTGCAAGTTTATATAGAGAAGATTGCGAGAGGAATGGCATCAAGCACCCGATACGACTATGAGCTACAAAATGAACAACGGAGACACAATGTGTTCATCGATGATGAGTGTGACTCAGCATAGTGATATGTGATACACATGCATAACCTATGGGGATTTTTTTGGTCTTCTTTTTGTTGTGAAGCTGCTGAGTTACTGTACGATATATGGTTCTTGCAACATGATAACTTGGGAGCATTACAAGAACTGTTAAAGTACTTATTTTTAGTCAAGAATTGTTTCACCATTGAAACCACGTAATCCATAGAAAGCTCATCTCCATAGCCACGTGCCAAACAACCTCTCGAATGCCACTCCTTTTGCACTTTCTTTCTCTCTCTCTCTCTCTCTCTCTCTCTCTCTCTCTCCTCTTCTGGTGATCAAATCATAATTTATTAGCACTAGTA
Organism: Adiantum capillus-veneris; assembly: GCF_014529385.1. Lineage (NCBI taxonomy): Eukaryota > Viridiplantae > Streptophyta > Polypodiopsida > Polypodiales > Pteridaceae > Adiantum > Adiantum capillus-veneris. The sequence goes on from NC_140939.1 coordinate 40,091,378, forward strand.
AGTAACCCATCCTTTGGATGAGAATAGAAAGAAAAGGAGAGATCCATCATAATGCAACAAGAACTAAGAGGAAAAAGGAGTTGGAATAGGCAAGTGAGTGAATCTATATTGGTTTGAAGATGCTTACTAAAACATAGGTTCCAACTCATACACATTGATATAGTTCCATGATGAGAAATCTTGCTCCTTATTTAAAAAGGTGTTCTCTCTCTCTCTCTATCTCTCTCTCTCTCTCTCTCTCTCTCTCCATGCGTGTTTATGGGGGACCTGTGTGGGGGGTGTATGTATCTTTAGTTATCATAGAACGTTTAGTCTCTCTAGGATTATAATACCATCTCTCTCTCTCTCTCTCTCTCTCTCTCTCCATGTTTCTATCTATCTATTTATACCTCTTTTTGCATGTGTGTGCATGGGAGTGTACGTAACTTTCTCTATCGTAGAATGTTTACTCTCTCTAGGACTCTAATATCATCTCTCTCTCTCTCTCTCTCTCTCTCTCTCTCTCTCTCTCTCTCTCTCTCTCTCTCTCTCTCTCTCTCTCTCTCTCTCTCTCTCTCTCTCTCATTTAGAAACATTGCCACTTAAGCTCGCTCAACTTTGGGTTCGCTCAGAAACATCCGCTCGGGGTATGGTAAGACTCCATGGCTGATCTGTAACATTTTCAGAAACCCCCATAGGCTGTACATTTGCCTCATTGGAATTTACATTCATATTTCCACCACTAAAAAGAGGCAACAAAGTGTCATAAATGTCATGTGAGCTTACATTACTGTCTCTAGTACACGACAACAAGGGATGAACATAATCTTCCACAAACACTACATCCCGTGAAACAATAATACGCTTTGTTTGCGGATGATTCAACCTCTAACCTTTGCTTTCAGAACTATAACCAACAAAAATACATTTGACTACCTTATCATCCAATTTTCTTCGCTGTGTTTGTGGCACCAAAGCATATGCCAAACAACCAAAAACACCCATGTGCTCAATAGAAGGCTTTCTATCATGCCATGCATCATATGGAGTAATAGACTGCAAAGCTTTTGTAGGACACCTGTGAAGTACATAAGTGGCACACATGATGGCCTCAAGTCGAAAAGAATGTGGCAAAGCTTGACTTTTGACCATACAGCGTGCCATTTTCATATGTGACCTGTTTTTCCTCTCAGCAACACTATTTTGCTGAGGTGTATAAGGCACTGTATCTTGGTGTTTTATCCCATGACCAGCCACAATTGCATTAAATTCATGAGGCATATACTCCCCCCCTCGATCGGAACAGAGGGTGCCCATAGTACATTTCGAGACATTTTCAGCCATAGCCAGAAATTGTTTGAAGCACATAAAAACTTTGGACTTCGCTTTAAGCGGAAATACCCATGCATGCTTGGAGTAATGATCAATGAAAGTCACAAAGTATAGGTAATTGCCCAAGGACGGAGTTTGTATGGTCCCACAAACATCACTATGCACAAGCTGCAACTTGCATGTGGCCCTAACTGAACCATCCTTTGGAAACTTAGAACCCTGCATTTTGCCCAAAATACAACCTTCACAGACATGTTTGACAGGTGCTTCAAGAGGCGGCAAAGAAGCAACCATTTTTGCAAATGCAGCAAATTGGCAAAATTCAGATGACCAAAACTTGCATGCCAAAGTTTTGCATTTGAAATAGCCCTTGAATGTCCAATTGCATTTGCAAAATTTTATCCACACTTGTCATACAAAGTGAGCTTATACAGCCCACGACACAAAAGCCCAGATGCAACAATTTCATCACCAAAACTGAGATCATGAACTGTACATCTGTCATCCACAAATTTGACTCCAGGTCCAAGTCTACCAAGTGCAGATACAGAGAAAAGATTCTTCCTGATCCCAGGTACATAAAGTTCATCAACAAGTGTGAAAGAAATGCCATTTGCAGCAGTAAGCACAATCTTTCCAACTCCCTGAACCGGATAAGAGGCATTGTTGGCACAAGTGACTCAATTCCCATGAGGGACATACTTGAGAGAGGTGAACAATTCATGATGTGAGGTAATGTTCTTTGTAGCACCACTATCGAAATACCACACATGTGAATTTGCAACAACTGACAAGCATGCATCATGGACAACATGATTGTAAGTGCACTCTGTGCTAAAAGTCCATTCTGCATCAACATCAACATCACAATCTCCTTCACAGAAGACTCAACAATGGCTGCATTTGTAGTAGAACCAGCATGTGCAATGGAACCACCCTCTTTCTTCTTAGCCTCTTTGGCCTTCAACTTAGGACACTGCTTGATCAAGTGATCATTAGCTTTACAATAATGGCAACGCATCTTCTTTTCGCCCTTATCACCAAAATTTCCAGATGAATTGCTACTAGTAGAAGCATTAAGAACAGAAGTTTGCCACTCGCAGCAGGACCATAAGAAGTGGTTGCATTGCTATTACCACCCTTTCTTTGAGAAGCAATAAAAGCCTGTTCACCTGCACGCTGCCTAGTCCTATTTTTTTTGGAAAGTGACTCTTGCAACAGCAATGTGCAGAATGCATCAAACTTGACGACTTCAGGATTTCTTGGGTCATCAGTCTCCAAGTACTAGCAAAAGTTTGGTATGAATCTGGTAAGGCATCAAGAATAGTGTGCACAAGGGAACTGTCTGAAATGCCTTCACCTGCATAAATAAGTTGCTCATTGATATCCTTGACACTAGCAAGGAAAGTGTCCATATCATCTTCCTCATACATAATCTTCGATTCCAGCTCTTTACGCAGCAAAGCAATTTTAGCCTCATTGCGGCTTGCATAAAGACCATCCAGTTATTCCCAAGCCTGTTTTGAAGATATTGCTGAATGAATGTGAGGAACAACGGTGCGCTTCACAGATAACACAAACAATGCATGAGCCTGCGCATCCTTTACATCCCAACGAGATTGTTCCATCGTAGGCAAAACAACTCTAATGGCAGCAATCCTTGCGGCAAGATTTGCAACATCCTCAACATCGCCTGCATCCTTAGAGCCAGGACGTACATCAATGCCCTGCACAATATTCCAGACACCCTTTGAGACAAGAACATGTTGCATCATGTAAGCCCACATAGGGTAATTGTCCCCATCCAACCTGCCCTCAACAGCAAACATCTTGAACACATCTGTGTTGTTGTCAGCCATGGTAAATGCTGCACTTGATGTAAAAAATGCCTGAAAAGAGGAGAAATGAAGCGGGAACAACACGTGCTATATAGCACAAACCGTAGAAGACTATAAGGCACCTGTTATGCAGAAAACAAAACTGACAAAAACTCTGCACAAAATGACAAAATAGCGTGTGCAGCACTGCTTGTAGTGGAAATGGAGGCCGAAATGAGCCCGAATCAAAAATCTGAGCAGACTTAGAGTGATGGGTGTATATACAATGCACGGGGGGAAAAAACCTCCTAAAGAGGGAAAAATGCCCCGACGGTCCTAGTGTGTTCACACACATCACTATCACATGTATATGGTAACAGTACGTTCGTGGGGTATTAAAAAAACCCCTCTTTTAACATGTCTTAATGAATAAAATGACCCATTATTTTAGGATTTTTTTCCAAAATTGAATATAGAAACCGCTTATTTTAATATATATCTGTTAAATTGCCTAAAATTTTTGCATTTTAAAACCCCTCCTTTTGAACTCACGTTATACATTAACATGATTACATAGTGCACCCCTCGATGGTTGAGTGTGTATGGCTCAGACACCTTATGCTGATTTGGGTGTTGGATAACACTACCAACACTATCTACACTGAGAGTTAGAGCGCATTAGCAATTGCGAGGAACCCAGTTTTTCAGGCTCGCACAAAGCACATTGAGGTCCATTACCACTATGTCAGGGAAAGACTCTCGGTAGGAGAGATCATCTTGGCTTATGTGTCAACATAGGACAACCTTGCAAATATTTTCACAAAGGCATTGTCTTGTGAGAAGTTTGATGATTTCCACAAAGCTTTGGCCTTACTCCCCTTTGTGGACCGATCATGTCCGCATGGCATGGCACTTCCCTATACTCTATGTGCCAGCTCTCGTTCATCGCATCACTCCCAGGGGGGATTTGTTACCATATACATATGGTAGGGATGTGTGTGAACACACTTCGGACCGTCTGTGCATTTTTTTCGCCACTAGGAGGTTTTTTCCCCTGTGCATTCTATATACGCCCATCACTCTAGGACTATCTTATCTTTTCCATTGCTGCACACTAAGTAATACACTCTTTGTTGTGTGCCTTGAGTTTCCTTCGCCGTCTCCAAGCTGTGTGTAATTTTTGCAACCCTAATTCCAACATCCATATATATAGATATGTATATGAACCATTTTACCCATCAATCATTAGCCTCTTTTCAAAAAATTATCCACAAACAGTTATTTTGCAAAATACCAATGCACTTCTAGTCACATTAAGAATCTACCTTGAGCTCCCCCAACCTAATCTACCTAATTACATTAACTTTGAACTTCCCATCATAATCCACATAGTAAACATCAAGGCTTGAGCTTAACAACATCATTACTTGCATTCTATTGCCTCCTCAAACCTCATCTAATGGTGTCTTTCTCTATTTGCCACTGGAGTTGGCTCCAACCAAGAGAAATTCCAATGACACAATCGCTTCAAGAAGAGAATGTCGTGCTACAAGTCAAACAAATATGGACCTTTGGACCAAGGGTTGTTTGTACCATGTCGATCCAATGGTTGAGATGTCATCTTCTTTCACTAATCTTCTACATTATTAAAATATGTTTGGGGGGGAGGGGGTTTGGGGGGGGGGGGGGGGGGGGGGGGGGGGGGGGGGGGGGGTGGATTTAGAGACTCTCAAAGAATGTCTTCATTAATCAATGAGAGAGATCCAAGAAGCAAACAACATAATGGATGTTCAACCATAAAAAATCTTGAGGACATCATTTTTGACATGAATAATACATCATTAGGTGTAGGGAAAACAATCGTGATTTCTTTCTACCATTGAGACTTTTGCGCTTAAAGATGGTGTTCGCAAACAGAGAATGGTGGCAAAAAAGTATATAATTTGCAGCTCAAGAAGTTTCTCTAGTAGTTTTTGCCTTAGGATTTTTACTCAAAAATGCCCAGGCAGTCCTAAGTGTGTTCTCACACATCACTATCACATGTATATGGTTACATTTATATAGTCAAAAAATAAATATAAGGGCAGGAACACACACTTTAAGGTTTGTGGCATGCCATGCACTTATTTTGTAATGGCAAAATTTTGAGCACACTTCTTAGTTAGAGTGCGCCCAAAAATCAACCTTTGCTAAACACTAAGGTCAATAACACCTAGTGTGCATGCATTTAGCAAAAACGAGATCCGAACAAATTGAGCATCTTGACAAGGTAATTAAACAATGTGTGATCTGCTCCATGGCAAGTATCTTTGAAATAAACCCTCGTTGCATAGTAATGAGATTTCTCCATTCCTTAAGTGTTCCACATATCTAACGATCCAAATGTGTTCATAATATATGCATCGTGGACAAATAATACGTGCTACCCACGTGCCAACCACATGTTGTCAACTTAATAAAAAATTTAAAAAGGTTAAAAAATAGGAGATAATTAACCATATGGTGATTTATAGACTTCTTTCCCCCCATGAATTTATGACAACACTAGTGAATTCCTGCAGGGCTTCTTGAACTTTTTTCATTGCTATGGAATCAATTTGAAAGAATTATTAGTTGCACGTAGACCTCTTCACCTTTCAAAGAAAAATGTCACACTCTATCATCGTTTATTGGAATTGTTTGAAGCAACTCCAAAGTGTTTTTCCCACTATTCTCTACTCATAAAGAGACTTTTTTCTTTTGACAACCAATAGAATTCAGTAATCCTTGTATCTCACTCAGCAACTCCATTGAAAGCTTAGCAGGTTTCATTGTGGAAGCATATTCAATGTGTAGCATAAGCAAATGCTCAAACACACAATGAAGTGTACAATAGTTCACATTGTAAAGAGGGAATGGAATTATGGGATTACAAGAAATACCTTTTGCAAAATCGATCAAGTTCTTCAAGCATCGAAAGAGTTCAACACTGATCCTTTCCGGCCGATCAATTGTTGGATGCTCTATTGTTTTTCTTTGCACCACCTTTGGCATTTTGCTTAGAATTTTACCCTTTAGTACAAAACTGACAATGCAAGAGGGTGTTTGCACATTGCTTGCATCCTAGAATACAATTTATGGTTTTCAAGTTCCCACTTAAATGTCAATCAGCTTCATACTTTCCTCTTCCTTACAAGGCCAACCTCTAACTTGTTAGTTGCACTTTAATGAAATCCGTGATTCATGGTGTTCTTTCGAAGACCCATGTCACATTATGTGTTTCTCGAGAAATCTCAAATGCATCTAACCACCAAATCTCTTTCTCTAATTGAACAAAAAATATAAGATTGTGTACATCCACCTTAGATGATGAATACTTTGCGTAGTACACGACCTAGTTTATGAGTGTTATAATCATTTGCTTTAGTCGACTCCCCCCTTGGAGAAACGTTTTCATCCTCAAAAACAAACTTCATAAGAACACTAATGTTTTCTATAGTGGCATCATTCATGGATCCAACTGTTCGTTTGACCAAAACACAGCTCAATAAAAGGTTCAATGAAATCAAGAATAATGTCTTGATTTTCCACATTGTTGTCCCTTTGGAACCGTTTTGTGTAACCGGTCTATGTCCAACATCGTACATAGACTCCATTTAGAACTCACTTGAGTAGACTAAACAAGTTATCACAATTGATATGTACCCAAAAGAGTACCTCTTGTCACTTTTCATGAAAGTAACATGCTGAAGTAACTCATCAACATAAGTCCTTGACTTGTTATCTTATCACACCAATAAACAACCCCACCATAACTAATACTCAAGGTTGAGAACCCGATTTAAGCATGAAGAGACTAAACCTAGTCGCAAACATGCTTTACCTTATGGTAAGCAAACTTCAACTAGAGTGATACATGCTTTGTAATTGGATTGCTTGGTGCTAACATACGTGCTTTGCATATCCTTTAGCATAAGATTATACTTGTAATCTACCTATCCTCTTTGGATAAATGACAATACTGAGGTGTGTTTCCCCACCTTTTACATATAGTCTTCTAAAATGACTGGTAAACAGGGATCACAATCCCTAACAACATTGCTGAGGAATCAACAATGTTATAAATAACCATCTTGCTTAACTTGAAAGATCCACAAGCACCTGAACCAATCCATGACCTCTATTGGTGATTGTTAGATCTTCACCATGAATGTGCATACCGCTCCAAATTAGCCTTGCTAAACACTACGCCCCGTATTTCCTTTGTGCATGCATTTAGCAAAAACAAATCCAAACCTGCATATCCATGGCCATACTTGCCAATACTTGTGGCGAATATGATGCTCATAGATGAGTGTAAATAGTTATGAAGAGAAACTAAATTCTTTCTACTGCAATCATTTGCAAGCCGTCTTGCTGAAACGCTTGAACCATAATAGAATGTGAAACATAAGTCACTTCTAGGTACAAACAATGAAACATTTTCATGAACAACACATAGCCTTGATATATGCATAAACAAACATCCGTTAATGTTGTTTAACAACACTTGTAACCTTCTAAGTATTCGTCGACAATTTTTGGCCACTAAAATTGCTCCTGATACAGTGTGCTCAAAATGGTCTAGAAAATGTGTTTGAACAACATTTGGGGACTTTGTCACGACACATAATTGGTATAACGGGCGCCAATGTCAGTCCCAGAGACTCATACTCTCCACATGTGGAATATGTCTTTAAAAAGGATGTCTAAAAACATCCATCAAGTACAAGATGTACTTGTGTGTGGAGGTAGCTGTAAACACTCAGCGACATCAATGAGAGGGACCCTCATTAACTTTGCTCCACATTGGCTAAACCAAACTCCTTGAGTTCATAGACCATGCTGTATCCCATGTGACAACATGTGCCAAACAAAACCATACATATAGCTCCATAATTGCATAATGTAGAAATGTATTTGGGACATTGCAGCCCAAAATTCTTTGCTCGTACATGACCTTGTCATATCTCTGAAGAGAAAAATGGATGAAATCATTCAAGCTTATTCACACGACTTGCAAAAAATCAAGGAAAGCATATTAAAAAAGGGGAAAAACCAAATCTTTTGCATACTTGGAGGTTGAACATAATGTTCACTTACTCGTAGTCACATGCATTTTGCAAACCTGAAAGATACAACTAGAAAGATGCCTTACCATAAAACCAACCTAAAAGAGGTAATATAGTGGTGGTGACTTGTTGAACACTAAATGAAAGATTCGTGAAAAAAAAAGTAGTAGAAACATGTAACCTTGAGTGTTGCCTTTGCAATCCAAACCCCTTGGTTAGCTGCTGCAATGTCAAACCGCTTGGTTAGACCTTGCATGAATACTACTCAACCTGGCAGCCATCGTGGTAAAAAGAGTTTGGAATCAACTGAGAAAGTTGAAGTTGTCCACTACCCCTTGGTAGATTGCTGACTTCTTTCCTTGAAAGTACAACCGTGCTAAGCTCAAATCATGACTCTCAACACCTATGGAGTGATTGTGTATTAGTTGATTCATACCCTTGAAAATTTCACTCCTAGATACATAATCAATGCTTCAAGTAAGCAACAAATCTTCTACAGTTGGTGGAATATTATTCACAACTAAGTCATGAGAGAATCTTCCTCCTCCATGATCAGAGGAGAAAGATGTCAAATACCCCCGAAGAAAATAGTCATACTAGATTTTCTTAGGTGTTTACACAAGAGATTACTTGCATGGAGGCTCTCTTAATCTTCCCATGAATCAATTTCTTGATAGCTAGGCCATGCCTACTCACTACCCATAGAAACAGTCATTGGGATTGGCTGCACCGTGTGCATAAAGCCAATAAGGTGCTCACCACTGTATGCATATACAATGATCGAAAGCCCATCTACCAACATCAATTCTTCTTGGACAAAGTAGCTGGTGTTATTGCAGAAGCGTAAACAATGATGGAATGGACATACTGCCGTGTTATTTGCATGCTATGCATGCATATCGAAAATAGATTGATAAGCCCTTGGCTTCAATGATAGTCTCAACCTTGTAAGCTACTACTATGTGTGCCTTGCACAATTACACGGGCATGGATACATTACAATGCATCTTTGCCAAACTTAAACTGTGAGCTTATATCCACTTAGTGCCACATATGTGTGCCATTATCCTTGAGCTAAAGTCAATGGATAGTAACTTGGTACACAATAGAGCCTTGCTTCGTGTGAAGTCTGTCAAAGCACTTTTCTTTGACAATAGAGAGATCTTTTGAAAATGAAAGGTTAGATTACAGAAAGAACAAGTATAACTTGAAATGTATTAACGTTGTTTCCTCTCTGAGAGTGGTTGTCTTTGCTTGAAGCTGGCTCGTAGCCTTGTATGATGAGAAATTTAGAGCTATCGGATGTACCCTACATGCCATCGTGGCTTGGGTCATATCAATCTCTAAGAGAAAATCACATTGACATGGTAGCAAGTTTCCCTAAGTTCGTATGCTAAGAGCATATTCTAAAATTTGGAAACTTCAATGCAAGATACCTGAAAGCGAAGCCTTGCTTTGCAGAAGTCCATTGCAAAGATGATACATAATGGACCCAGAGTGCTCATAGCTAACAGATGCTTCGATTGACACATAGATGTTAGAGCACAAGAAAATCGGCTGTGTCAAGCTTGCATAGAAAATCGGCCTTGCCAAATCGTACATTTTATTTAGAATCCTTGGATTGATAAATATTGAAAGAGATAGTGCACGAAGCTTAGCTATCCAGCTACATCTAACTGTCAAACTTTGCTTGAGTGAAGCAACCTTTGCTTGTCAAGTTGACATTGTAAAAAGATTTTGCAAGAGCAGTTCAAAATGTGAAACTGAAATGAAATCCACTTACCAACTGGTTGGAATCCCCACCCTTAGCATTAGAAGTCGTAGCATATGTTGGTGCAATTTTTCTCATGAAAAGAAGCCTTGCTTCCACATGCAAACTCGTGTCGTAAGTCCTATTCGTGATCAATACTGATCATCGAACTCATAAAAACTTGCCAAGAAACCTTGATCTAGAAAACCATGAAACCCTAAATTTTGAGGTAGATAGTGTTAAGTATGGAACCTAATTTACCCCTTGTAACTTTTTGTGTTGAAAAGAACATTTTAAAGACCCCGTTTGCCTGAATATTCCTTTTTGTCAGAATATTATGGTCGAACGACAGCCAAAAAGTGGTCAAAAAACCGTAGATTGATTGGCAAGTTGGCCGGCGGTTGTCAGACTTGTCTTCTCAAGGACGGCCACACATGGACACATGGGAGAATTCAACTTGAACTTATCTACACAAGGGTGGCTACACACAACTGCCTCTCATGAGAGAGGGAAGCCCTTTTGACCTATAAAAGGAGGCCTTTTCTACACACAAAAATGGATTGAAGAGGTGAAGCACTGTGGTGCATTGTGAAGTTGGGTGTGAGGTGGTGAGAGTGAAGCAAAGTGGGAGCTACTTCTTGTTTGAAGTACTAAAGCCATTGAGTGGCTGATTTCTCATTGATGTAGCTCACATTGGGTGAACCACATATATTGTATGTGCTCTCTCTCTCTCTCTCTCTCTCTCTACTCTATAATATCTCATGTGTGAAAATTATCGCTCTCCATTAAGTAAACTACTCTAATATCTACTTAGCTACGTCCTATTTCCTAACAATTGGTACGAGAGCAAGGTTTTCTCATAGCTAAAGTATCTCAAGGAAAGGATTCCTTGAATTAAGTGGGAGTAATGGAGAACCAAGGGAAGATCAAGATCAAGAATTTCAACGGCAAGAACTACCAACACTAGAAGATGCAGATTGAAGACTATCTCTACCAGAAAAAACTTTATTTGCCACTAGGTAGTCTTGCAAAGAAGCCCGCAATGATGAAAAATGAAGCATGGATTGTTTTTGACCGAAAGGCACTAGGAACAATTTGGTTAAGCTTGGCGTCAATGATGGCCTTCAACGTTTTGGAGATGAAGACCATGGAGGACTTGATGAAGTCACTTGATAGTCTCTACGAGATACCATCGACATCCAATACGATATTTCTCATGAAGCGCTTGTTCAATCTGAAGATGGTAGAGAATTGTTCAGTTGCAGAACACCTAAATAACTTTAGTACCAATATAAGTAGACTTCGATCGGTGAAAATCAATTTTGATGACAAAGTGCGAGCTCTCCTTATACTATTGTCTCCATTGGATAGTTGGGATAGCCTTGTGATGGCTGTAAGTAGCTCTATCTTTGACCTAAAAACTCTTAAGTTTGATGATGTTGTGGGTGTTCTCCCAAGCGATGAAATGTAAAGGAGAAGCATAGGTGAATCATCAAGTGCTGCACTATTAGCGGAAACAAGAGAAAGGCCTAATCAGAGGTTCAAAAATCAAAAGGGTCGTGATAGCTCAAGGTGGAGCAAGTCATGCACAAAGTAAATTCTTGAATGTTGGAACTACGGTAAGAAGGGCCAGGTCAAGAAGGATTTTTGGTCTAAGAAGAAGAAGGAGTTTGAGTCTCAAGACAACAAACCAACATCGGAGGCCAGTGTGGCAGGTAAAGTAGAGCAAGATGCTCTAATTCTTTCAATAGACAATGTGTCTAATTCTTGCATAGTAGATTTTAGGGCTTCATTCCATGCAACACCGTATAAGCAACATTTCCAAGATTACACCAAAGGTAATTTTGTGTATATATACTTAGGAGATGATGAAGCTTGTGAAATTGTCGACAAAGGTACAATTTGTGTCAAAAATGCTAATGGAAATGAATGGAAGCTTAAAGATGTTAGGCATGTTCCTTCTCTTTGCAAAAAAATTGATCTCTACAGGACAATTGGACGATGAAGGTCACAAGATTACATTTGGAAACAAACGGTGGAAGATCTCAAAGGGATCTTTGGTGGTTGCCAAAGGAGAAAAGGTTGGTACACTTTAGTTGTGTAGTGTTATCACACAATCTTCAACTTGTGCAATAGTTACAAAAGTTGATAGTGCAGTGTGGTACTATCGGCTTGGGCATATGAGTGCCAAAGGAATGCAAATCCTCCAATCAAAGAAGCTTCTACCAGGTTTGAAAGAAGTAGACTTAGAGTTCTGTGAAGATCATGTTTATGGTAAACAAAAGAGGTTAAAATTCCTAAAAGCAGGAAATGAAAGAAAAATTAAAAAACTTGAATTGGATCATTTTGATGTTTGGGGTCCTGCAAGTATATCATTCCTTGGTGGCTCATTGTATTATGTAACATTCATAGACGATGCAACTAGGAAAACATGGGTTTATGTGATGAATAATAAATTTGATGTGTTTTTTATATTTCAACGGTGGAAAGCCTTTGTGTGGAGAATGAAGCAGGTACCAAGGTTAAATGCCTTAGATGATCTGACAATGGAAGAGAATATTATAGCCAAGCTTTTCAAAGATTTTGTGCTATCAATGGCAATATTCGGAGGCAAAAGACAACCCCAAGGACACCTCAACAATGGCTTTTTTGAAAGGATGAACAAAACAATTATGGAGCGAGCACGAAGCATATGCCTACATGCAGGCTTACCGCTTGAGCTTTGGGCGGAAGCTGTAAGTACGTATGTGTACTTAATCAACCAGTCACCCTCAATGACATTGGATGGGGGAGTTCTAGAAGAGGCATGGACAGGTAAACCGGTGAATTATGCATTTCTCAAAGTGTTTGGGTGCGAGGCTTTCATTCACATAGATAGAAGCCTAAGATCAAAGCTAGATGCAAAGTCCAAAAATTGTTTCTTCGTTGGCTAAGGAGAAGGTGACTTTGGGTATTGCCTATAGAATCCTGAAAATGGTAAAATCTTTAGAAGTAGGGATGTAGTTTTCAAGAAACAAATTATGTACAAAGATTACTTGGAAAGAAAATAAACAAAAGAAACATGTGATGAGTACATGGAGCTTGAGGATGATGAAGACTCAAGGAGTGAAAATGGTGACAACGTGAAACAACGTCAACCAAATGAGGAGCCTCAACCTATTCCCTAAAGATCTACAAGAGCAAGTAGACCTCCAAAAATGTTCGTTCCTTCCTTCAACCATCTCTAGATCTCAGATTCTAGAGAGTCGGAATCATACAAAGGATCTGTGTGTCACGAATTCAAAGAAGAATGGATGAAGATCATGCAAGTTGAGATGGACTCATTACATCGCAATCAAACATGGATTTGGTTGAGTTTCCGAAAGGTAAGTGGGCATTGCAGAATAAATGGGTGTATAAGCTAAAGGAAGAAGAAGGTGGAAAGAAAATGTACAAGTCGAGGCTTGTGGTAAAAGGGTTTTCTCAAAAGAAAGGTATTTACTTCAATGAAATATTTTCTCCCACTGTAAAAATGAACTCAATTAGGCTTGTCTTAAGCCTTGTGGCTGCTCATGATTTCAATCTTGAGCAAATGGATTTAAATATGGCATTCCCTCACGGTGACTTAGAGGAGAAAATTTACATGCTTCAACCAAAGGGATATGAAGTAAAAGGTAAGGAGAAAATGGTTTGCAGATTAAGGAAGAGATTGTATGGTTTAAAGCAAACATCAAGACAGTGGTACTTGAAGTGTGATCGATGGATGTTGGATCATGGATTCACAAGATGTAACGTAGATCACTACGTCTACACAACGGATTTGAGAAAAGGAAAGTTCATAATCATGAGGATATCTACACTTTCAAAGTGCTGATTTGTGGCTGTCTACACAACAAAGGATGGCTCACAGTTCTTGGAGGTGTGTCACATACGACACGGACGCACCTACACACAGACTGTAGGCGACATCCACTAGTTCATCAAGTAGCTTGTGTTTGCTGCTTGATATTCCAGATTTCATCCTGACATTGCAGGTACTTCCACATGGGATGTATTGTCAGAGATGATGTATGTCTGTTGAGGGTTTGCTGGCTGTGATTCACGCAGCAAACAACCGTCGCAGCGATTACAACATACAATGGGAAATTTGTGGATGTATGACATTGTGGCAAGTCTATGTAGTGTCAGATTTACTGTAGCCTTTGTTGAGGGTCGAGTGAGGTTTTATTGAGATGGGGGATTCTCGAATGTTGAGATCCTTTCGGTGATACAGGTCTTGGAGCGATCCCTCGAGCACCCTTAGATAGGCAGCTAGGATGTATTGACTGTGAGTTAGATAGTTGGGTTTGCATCTTTGATTTACTGCCGTTGAGGCATTGTCGCAGTCTATGCTTACAGGACAATGAGAGGACAGTGAGAGACAGTACAGGTGCAGGACAGGTTTACCCACAGCTTACAGTGTTAGAGAGATAGTGGTTTTTTGAGCTAATTTTGGTCTGTTTTTGAGTACACCAGAGCCATTTTACAAAGGAGACTCTGTCGCAATTTCTTCAGAATCTGAAGCTTTCTTGGTTCATTTGACAGGTTGATATTGGTTCAGAGGTCAGTTTACAGGGGAAACTCTGCCAAATTTTTCCCAGGAAAGTAAACTACTGTGAAGCGTAGCTATGGCTGGATCACAGGACACTGCTCTTTACAATATCAAGAAGGTGGATGGAACCAATTTCCCATTGTGGAAGAAGCAAAGTTGGCACGTGTTGGTACAAAAGAAGCAGATAAAACCTATAAAGCTCAAGGGGATAAAACCAGAAGATATGGACGATGAATGGAGCGAAATGGATGAATTGGCACTTTCTACCATTATGCTGACTTTGGCAGAAAGCGTTTACTTCAATGTAGCACACGAGATGTCGGCTTATGATTGAGTGATCTTTATGAGAAGCAGAGTGCAGCTTCACAGGTATACTGGCTTAAGAAGCTTGTTGACTTGAAGATGAAAGAAGGGACACCTATGTCCAATCATCTAAATGAATTCAACACCATCTACAGTCAGTTGTCAGCTCAAGGTGTCAAGTTTGATGAACCTGTTAGAGCTATGTTTCTGTTGATCACATTGCCGGAAAGTTGGGACACTTTGTGCACAACTTTGAGTAATTCTGCACCTCCAGATGGTTTGACAATAGCAGGTGTAGAAGGCAGTCTGCTTATTGAAGAAATCAACAGAAAGACAATGGACAAAGGCAAAGGAACAACCTTAGTTGTCAGGGGAAGGACCAAAGAAAAGTACAAAGGTGGAAAGAGGGATCAGTCTCGTAGCAAGTCCCGCAGTGCTAAAGGCAAGAGTGACATAGAATGCTACCATTGTGGCAAGAAGGGTCAAATGAAAAGAGACTGCAGAGAATGGAAAGCAGAAAAAGGCAAAGAGAAAGCAGAAGACCATGGTGAGAAGAACAAGTCCTCAGTGAAGATTCAAGAAATAAATGTGACAAACACTGTTGCAGAAGATGATAGTCTAGTGTCAGGAGACAACTACTTCTTGAAGAACACAATGGACTCAGCTCTTCTTACAACATCTGATGGAAATGCACTGAGTGACTGGATTATAGACTCAGGGGCATCACTTCATGTGTCTCCAAACAAGGAGTGGTTTACCTCTTATGTGACCATTAAAGATCATGTTCGGCTAGGCAATGGGCAGACATGTGAGATCTTAGGTGTTGGAGATGTTCAATTGAAGTTTCAGAATGGCTCTTCTTTCACGCTGAAAAATGTGAGACATGTTCCCGCAATTACAAAGAGATTGATCAGCACAGGTTTACTTGATGATGCTGGCTATGTCACCACTTTTGGACAGAACATGTGGAAGATATCCAAGGGTTCTATGACAGTAGCACATGGAGTAAAGTCTGGAGGACTTTACATGATTTATGTATCAAACGTCTCTAAAAATGTAATCAATGTAATCGAGCAGCCGAACGTTTCTTTGTGGCATAGCCGGTTAGGACATATGTCCAAGAAGGGAATGGAAATCTTGTCTCGTTCTGGTTATTTGCCTGGCTTTTCATTTAATGATTTTGAATTCTGTGAACATTGTCTGTATGGTAAGCAAACACAGCAGCCACATAAGCATATAAATAGTAGAAGAGATACACAGTTGGCACTTGTTCATAGTGATTTGTGTGGACCTATGCCTAACCTATCTCTAGGGGGAGCTTCTTATTTTATGACATTTATAGATGATTACTCAAGGAAAGTATGGGTTTACCTTCTCAAGAACAAGGATGAAGCGTTTACTGTTTTCAAAACGTTTGTGACACTTGTGGAGAATCAGAGTGGCAAGAAGCTTAAATGCTTACGCACTGACAATGGTGGAGAGTATGTTTCAAAGGCCTTTCAGGAGTTTTGTGAGTCAAAACGTATAAAACGTGAACTTACTGCTCCTTACAATCCTCCTCAAAATGGTGTTGCTGAGAGGATGAATAGGACCATACAAGAGAAGGTCAGAAGTATGTTGTCAAATGCACAGCTGCCAAATGGGTTTTGGGCTGAAGCTGTATCAACAGATGTTCATCTTATAAATAGATCTCCTAGCAAGGTTTTGCATAAGGATTCAGTGCCAGAGATGGTATGGTCAGTCAAAATGCCCTCATACAAGCATCTCAGAGTCTTTGGCTGTGAGGCATATACTCATGTTCCAAAGGAATTTAGGAACAAACTTGAGCCAAAGAGTAGAAAGTGCATCTTTATAGGCTATGGTAATTCTGGTGAGATGGGGTACAGACTTTGGGATCCCGAATCCAGAAAGGTTATCCGCAGCAATGATGTTCACTTTAATGAATCCAAATATCATTCTAAACCAGAGAGGGTTGAGGAGATTAGAAGAGTTGTCTTCCAAGAAGATGGACCTGCACGTGCAAGACAAAATGTCAGGGCTCAAGAGGAGCAAGGACAGGATAGATTGGAACCACAGGTTGTGGCTGAGCCTGAGCCACCTATTTTGCATATATCTGGACGTATCACACGACCTCCTGATTTGTTTGTTCCATCTATGAACTATGTCATGCTGACTGATTGCAATGAGCCTTCATGTTACAAGGAAGCAGTGCAAATGAAGGACTCCGGGAATTGGCAATTGGCCATGCAGTCAGAGATGACAGCTCTGCATAAAAACCAGACATGGAAGCTAGTTAAATTACCACTGGGCAAAAAGGCTCTACCTTGTAAATGGGTTTACAGGTATAAGATCACCGCTCATGATATCAGCCAAAGTACAAAGCAAGGCTTGTTGCCAAGGGCTTTAAGCAAGAACAAGGCATTGACTTTGATGAAGTCTTGTCTCCGGTGGTCAAGATGACTACATTGAGATGCTTTCTTGCATTGGTTGCCATATTAGATTTGGTGTTGCACCAAATGGATGTCAAGACAACGTTCTTGCATGGTGATTTAGATGTGGAAATTTACATGCAGTAGCCAGAAGGGTTTGTTGAGAAAGGCAAGGAAGATTTGGTATGCTAGTTGTTAAAGAGTCTTTATGGCTTAAAACAATCACCGAGGGCATGGTACCATAAGTTCCACAAGTTTATGATTTCTCAAGGCTACAAACGTAGTGAGTTCGATCACTGTCTATATACAAAGAAGGCTAAGGATGGCAGTTGGCTGATCCTTATTTTGTATGTGGATGATATGTTGATTGCTGGCAAGCACTTGGAAAACATTTCAGCTTTGAAGTCAAAGATGGCAAAATCGTTTGACATGAAAGACATGGGTGAGGCAAGTCATATAATTGGTATGTGCATTGAGAGAGACAGATCAAAGAAGTTGATTTGGTTATCTCAAACAGAGTATATTGACAAGGTTTTGCAATGTTTCAATATGGAGAAGGGAAAGGCATTGAGTGTTCCATTGCCACCATATGTGAAACTTAGCAAACAAGATTGTTATGTGTCTGAGGAAGAACAGGCTGAAATGGATAAGATTCCATATACGTCTGCAGTGGGTAGTTTGATGTATGCAATGATTGCTACTCGCCCAGACATTGCATTTGCAGTGGGAGTAGTAAATCGATACATGTCAAACCTAGGCAAGAAACATTGGGAGGCAGTGAAAGGAATATTGAGATACCTGAAAGCTACAAAGAGTATGCACATATGCTATGGGAGTCAGGAGCTAAGTGTAAAGGGTTTTACAGACTCAGATTATGCAGGTGACTTAGACAACCGAAGGTCTACGTCAGGGTATGTCTTTACATTGGCTGGTGGAGCAGTATCATGGCGTTCTAGATTACAAGATTGTGTTACTCAGTCTACTACAGAGGCTGAATATGTTGTAGCATCACAGGCATGCAAAGAATCAATTTGGCTTAATCGACTAGTAACAAATTTGGGAATCAAAGAAGAGATGCATGTGCTATATTGTGATAGTCAAAGTTCTATACAATTGGCTCGCAATCCAGTTTATCACTCAAAGACAAAGCATGTGGATGTGAAGTATCATTTCATCAGGGAAATGCTCGAGGATAAGCAACTTCAGCTTGTCAAAGTTCACACCACAGAAAATCCTGCTGATCTACTTACAAAAGGACTTTCCTCAGAGAGCTTTGCGCATTTTCGCAAGCAGTTAGGTGTAGGGTAGTACATCACTTCTCTACATCTCTTGTATATTAGCTTGTATATTAGCTTCTCTCACACTTAAAGTACCACATTGGACTTTAAGTGGGAGGTTGTTGGGGTATAAAGCCCAATGTGGTCGCCCAGTTAAGTGGGTGGGCCGCCGGGTATGTACACATATTCTTTTGTAAAAACCTAATAAGAACTCACTATGCTCTACACATTACAAGAGAGCGAGTTCACCATATCGTCGTGCTCGTCTTCTCGCACTCTTTTGCGTCGCACTTCTGCTCGTTCTCCTTCATGTATTTTGGAGGCACTGATATTTTTTGAAAGGGTATAACGATGCAGATATAACATGTTACAAAGATACTCGAAGGAGCACTACTGGCTATGTCTTCAGAGTTGGAGGCACAACAATAAGTTGGGCTTCAAAGATGCAGAAAGTGGTCTCACTTACCACAAAAGCAGAGTATGTAGCAATGATAGAGGCAAGAAAAGTGATTTTATGTCTTCACAGAGTCTTGGAGGAGCTTGGATTCAAGCAAAACAATTGTGTCTTGTACAGTGAAAGTCAAAGCACCATTTATCTTGCAAAGAATTTAGTCTTTCACTCAAGGACAAAGCACATTGAGGTGAGATATCACTTCATACGTACTCTTTTGGAAGAGGGACAACTAAAGCTAGGAAAGATGCATACAAGCAAAAATCCTGTAGACATGTTTACAAAGGTGGTAAAAAAGGAGAAGTTGAGCTTTTGCTCATCTTCAATCGGCATTCAAGGATAAGAAGCCAGGATGGAAAGCAATCACAAGTTTGGTTTGGAGATCAATCTCCAAGTGGGAGATTGTTAAGTATAGAGCCTGCTTTACCCCTTGTAATTTTTTGTGTTAAAAGCACACATTTGTAAGGCCCCCGTGATGAGGAGGAGCCATCGTGTGTGAAGAAAATACCCGCCAAAAACCAAAATTTTCACATCCCTTCGCCAAAATATTCCTTTTCTTCGAAATATTATGGCCGGCGAACGGCGGCCAAAAAACGACCGATCGGTTGGTCGATTGGTCGATGGACGATAGTCAATGGCTGATGACCGATGGCCGAAAGTCAATGGCCGGTGGCTAATTTCAAATCAAACTTGTCTTCTCAAGGACAGCCACACATGGGTGCATGGGAGAATTCAACTCGGACTTGTCTACGCAAGGGCGGCTACACACGACTGCCTCTCATGAGAGAGGGTAGCCCTTGTGGCCTATAAAAAGAAGCCTTTTCTACACACAAAAACAGATTGAAGAGGTGAAGCATTTTGGTGCATTGTGAAGTTGGGTGTGAGGTGGTGAGAGTGAAGCAAGGTGGGAGCTTTATTAAGGGTATAATCCCTTTGTAACCTACTTCTTGTTTGAAGTACTAAAGCCATTGAGTGGGTGCTTTCCCATAGATGTAGCCCACATTGGGTGAACCACATATATCTTATGTGATCTCTCTCTCTCTCTCTACTCTATAATCTCTCATGTGTGAAAATTATATCTCTCCATTAAGTAATCTACTCTAATATCTACTTAGCTTCATCCTATCTCCTAACAAATAAAGGAGCATCTTTACCTACTTCTTGAGCACAAAGACCTGTGATGCTAAACATCTAGTTCCTCCCATGAAGGCTAGGAACAAACCTCGTCTTTGCATCATTATAACCTTGTCAAGGTTCAACCGATGATATTTCTGCTAAAATTTTAAAATGCAAAAATGAATTCTCTAATTTCAACGTGCTTATTGATCGTCCTTGAAATGTACAAACTGTGCTCTCCTTGAGAGTGATAGTGACCAAATTTTAGGCTCCACAAGCTCTTGTTTCACTTTGGCTTGCTCGGCACATAATCGATACCACCTTCTACAAAATTATCTACAATATAAAAAATATATATTTCTAAATAAAGTGTACCTTATGAAATTTGACTTGAATCCATTGCTAGGTCAAATTTGATAGATTGGTAGCCCTTTGCATGCCATCCTTCTCTAAGCCCACCAACATGCCGTGCATGGATCTTGCAGAAGTTTGGTACTTACTTGCAACGTTGTTGATTGCTATAAAAAGCTGCATAAAATGCGTAGGGCATGGAGCATTGTGCCAATATTTGAGAAATTGTGGGACTAGCCTCATAGAGTGGGGGGCTGCCCAAAATAGGGTGCCCAAAAAGCTAAACATAATAAATTTTTTTGAAGACATGCAATGGTAGCTCTACGCGACAAAGAAAAAGGCTTCACTCGCATGTGTGTTTCTCGCCAAGCTTGCTTCATGTGATGAAAATGCCTCTACATGCTGTTGCAAAACCAACAAGGTGGCCACAGTTGGAAAAGATGACCAGTGGCAATGGAAAAATTGGGGGGAGAAATTGTTGAAGTGAAAGGTGGCACTGGGCAGACTCTTCCTCTCCTCTCCCTTCTTGATCTGTGTTGAATAGAGGATTGTTGGGCAGCTTCCATGAGAAAAACATGGAAAAAGGCTTCACTCGCATGTGTGTTGCTCGCCAAGCTTGCTTCATGTGATGAAAATGCCTCTACATGCTGTTGCAAAACCAACAAGGTGGCCACAGTTGGAAAAGATGACCAGTGGCAATGGAAAAATTGGGGGGAGAAATTGTTGAAGTGAAAGGCGGCACTGGGCAGACTCTTCCTCTCCTCTCCCTTGTTGATCTGTGTTGAATAGAGGATTGTTGGGCAGCTTCCATGAGAAAAACATGGCAGCATTTTTGAATGGAGTTTTTGTCCTTGCTAGTGCTACAAAAAATGTAGGTGATAAGCTATTCTTTTTGTTTACACCTCCTCTGCTGTTAACCCTCACGGCTCATGGACACCCCATCACCTACGCCGGACGTGTATTATGTATTTGGTAGAGTCAGGTACCGGGCTTGTCGGACCAATAGGAAAAGGGTAAGAGTGATCGCCGATGAGAGACGCACTCTAACTGGGACATTCAAGGGATTAGTTGTCTAAGCATGGGCGCCCAAGTGTGAATGGGGTGAGCTCATATAAAAGCCAACTAAACCTAAAATTCACTTATTCTCTCATTTGTGCAATAGAAGAGTGCTCTTGCTCCATCTCCATCTCCATCTCCATCTTCTTCTTCTTCACCTCCTCGTGTGTGTGTGTATGTGAGAGAGAGAGAGAGAGAGAGAGAGAGAGAGAGAGAGAGAGAGAGAGAGAGAGAGAGAGAGAGAGGGAGAGTGTGTGTGCGATCGAGTATTACGAAGGCACGACGACGGCGAAGCGGTTGAGCGCGGCACGACTGCAGCTTCTTCTTCATCGCGGTGAGGAATCCTCCACGGCAGGAGCATAGAGCGGTGAGTGACACACCATTGCCCTCTTTTGAGCTTGCTAGATTAGTCTTGTTGTGTGCTTGGAGCCATTTGTGGCTCGCACACGGTGTATCGGCAAGTCCCTTGCTTCGACAGTGTGGCAAGGAGCGCACATCTGCTAAGCGGCCCGTCACACCCCATAGTCGTTGTCATCCTTGGTCATCTAAGCCTCGTTCCCCGTGGCCTTTTCTTTGTCGAGTTTTAGAGCTTCCTCAATCTTCCCTCCATGGAGAGAGAGAGATAAAGATAGAGAGATGGACTTCTTCCCGCTACTTCAAGAAGGAGAGAGAGAGACAACGAGATAGAGACTTCTTGCATGCAACAAGTGAGACCCTCAACACCTGTTGCCCTTCTCCCTTCTCCCTTCTTCCCTGAGCTTAGATACCAATGTAAAGACTGGGGACTAGAGCATGCCACTTTCCACCCAACAATGCCTTATATTGGCCCTGCCTTGCTAATAATAGGGACCCCCTGTACTGCATATTTGTCCTAGCCCTTGGCCTGCCCGGTCTTACCTTAGGCCTAATAGGTGCATGCATTCATCATGGCTGACAACAACATAGATGTGTTCAAATTTTTTTTTGCTAAGGATAACTTTGATGGGGACAATAACTCAATGTGGGATTACATGATGCAACATGTACTTGTGCCGAAGGGTGTTCAGAATGTTATGCAGGGCATTGATGTACATCCTAGTTCTGAGGATGTAGGCAATGTTGAGGATGTTGCAAGTTTTGGTGACAAGGTTGCTACTGCCAGAGCTGTTTTGCCTATGAATGAGAAATCTCGTTAGGATGTAAGTGATGTGTAGGCTCATGCATTGATTGGATTTTCTGTGAAACACACTATTAATCTTTACATTTGTTCATCAAAATTTGCAAAATAGGCTTGGGATATTCTGGTTGGTCTTTATGCAAGTTGCAATGAAGCTAAAATTGCATTGTTGCTTGCATAAAGAGTTGGAGTCAAAGATTATGCATGAGGAAGATGAAATGGACACTTTCCTTGTTGGTTGCATAAAGAGTTGGAGTCAAAGATTATGCATGAGGAAGATGAAATGGACACTTTCCTTGTTGGTATCAAGGATATTAATGAGCAACTTATTTCTATAGGTGAGGTCATTTCTGATAGTTCCCTTGTGCAGACTGTTCTTGATGCCTTCCCAGATTCTTACAAGACTTTTCCTAGTACTTGGAGACTTATAACCCAAGGAAATCCAAAAGTTGTCAAGTTTGATGCATTATGCATATTGTTGTTGCAAGAGTCACTTTCTAGAAAAAATAGGGCTAAACAATGTGCAATTGAACATGCCTTTATTGTTGCTCAAAGAAAAAGTGGTAACAACAATGTAGCCACTTCTCTGTTGGAATTAGGGTTGCAGAGAAACACACACAGCTTGGAGAAGGCAAAGGAAGCTCAAGGCACACAATAGAGAGTATATTACTTAGTGTGCAATGGAAATATAGATAGCCCTAGAGTGATGGGCGTATACACGATGCTCGGGGGAAAAAACCTCCTAAAGAGGGGAAAAATGCCCCGAAGGTCCTAGTGTGTTCACACACATCACTACCACATGTATATGGTAACAAATCCCCCCTGGAGTGATGCGGTGAATGAGAGCTGGCACATGAGTAAAGGAAAGTGCCATGCCCTGAGAACATGATCAGTCCACAAAGGGGAGTAAGCCCAAAGCTTTGCAGAAAGCTTCAAGCTTCTCACGAGACAATGCCTTTGTGAAAAGATCTGCAAGGTTGTCCTGTGTTGGCACATAAGCCACGCCGATCTCTCCTACTGAGAGCCTTTTCCCTGACATAATGGTAATGCACCTCAATGTGCTTTGTGCGAGCATGAAAAATTGGGTTCCTCGCAACCGCCAATGCGCTCTGACTGTCAGTGTAGATAGTGTTGGCAGTGTCCTGTCCAACACCCAAATTAGCCATAAGGCGTCTGAGCCATACAAACTCAACCGTAGCTGTGAAGACTACCCTGTACTCAGCCTCACAACTCGAAGTGGCCACAGTAGGTTACTTCTTGCTCAACAATGATATACATGAACTGCCAAGGATGAACAAAAACCACTTGTGGACACTCGCATGTCAAAACAACCAGCCCAATCTGAGTCCGAAAAAGAATGTAAGTCTGGTGGCAATGATCCCCCCTTGGGATAAAACAAGCCAAGATGTAAAGTGCCACTAAGGTAGCAGAAAATTCTCTTGACAGCCTGCCAATGCTTAGACCCTGGGCTATGCATAAATCTGTTGACCTGTGAGACTGCAAACTGAATATCCGGCCTCGTGTTGCATACATAAATGAGGCAACCAACAACAGTTTGATAAAGAGTGACATCAGTAGGATCGCCAGCATCATGTAGACTCAACTTCAAACCTGTTTCCATGGGAGTGGCAATAGGTTTGCAATCCTCAAGTCCAAACTTACATAGCAATGTCTCTATGTAACTTTTCTGACACAAGGCAATACCACCATCACACTGCTTAAACTGTATACCCAAGTAATGATGCAACAACCCCAAATCTTTCATCTTGAAAGTAGCATTCAAATCAGCCTTAAATTTAGTAACATGTCTCTCATTTGGTCCAGTGATCAGCAAATCATCAACGTAAAGAACCACAATGAGAAGTACATCACCCTCACGCTTTACATACAATGTGCTTTTTGTTGGACTGTTACGAAAGACTCATTTAACCAAATGAGTGTCAGCTTTCTCATACCAAGCACGAGGAGATTGCTTCAACCCATACAAAGCCTTCTTACATTTGCACACTTTGTCCTCTTGTCCTTTTATGACAAAACCGCGAGGCTGCGTTACATAAACTTCCTCAAATATGTCACCATTCAAGAAAGCAATAACAATGTCTGATTGATGTACATTCCAACCAAAATGATTGATGTACATTCCAACCAAAATGAGCTGCCAATGCACATAGAAAACGCACAGTAGTCATACGACAAGTGGGAGAAAAAGTCTCTTCATAATCTATGCCTTTTTGCTGTGCATAACCCTTTGCAACAAGTCGAGCCTTATGGCAATCAATCTCACCATCCGGCTTGCGTTTCAACTTGTAAACCAACTTCGTACCCATGGCCTTTTTGCCAGGAGGCAAATCACATAAAGTCCATGTGTCATTTTCTATAAGTGCATCATATTCTGATTGCATGGCAGCCATCCAGTTTTCTGAATTCTGTGCTTCATCAAAAGACAGAGGCTCGTCAACATCATGTAAGCTAGACACAGCCAAAGCATAACAATCTGATGCATAAGATGCATGGCGAGTGCCTGAACTAGACAAAGGTGCATCCAATTTACTGTCACGCAAAGTGTGCACCAGCCATTTTGGCATACCTCTAGCCTGCTCATTTTCAGCCCTTTCCTCATCAAGTACATCATGTACATCTGCATCAGTAATAGGCTGATCTAGAACATTTTCAGAAACCCCCATAGGCTATACATTTGTATTTCCACCACTAAAAAGAGGCAACAAAGTGTCATAAATGTCTTGTGAGCTTACATTACTGTCTTTAGTACATGACAACAAGGGCTGAACATAATCTTCCACAAACACTACATCCCGTGAAACTGAATACGTTTTGTTTGCGGATGATACAACCTGTAACCTTTGCTTTTAGCTCTATAACCAACAAAAATACATTTGATAGCATTATCATCCAATTTTCTGCGTTGCACTTGTGGCACCAAAGCATATGCCAAATAGCCAAAAACACGCATGTGCTCAATAGAAGGCTTTCTATCATCCCATGCTTCATGGAGTAATAGACTGCAAATCTTTCCTAAGACACCTATTAAGTACATAAGTGGCACACATGATGGCCTCAAGCCAAAAAGAATGCGACAAAGCTTGACTCTTGACCATACATCATGCCATTTCCGTCAGTGACCTGTTTTTCCTCTCAGCAACACCATTTTGCAGAGGTGTATAAGGCACTGTACATTGGTGTTTTATCCCACGACTAGCCAGAAATGCATTGAATTCAAGAGACATATACTCCCCCCCTCGATCGGAATGGAGGGTGCCCATAGTACATTTCGAGACATTTTCAGCCATAGCCAGAAATTGTTTGAAGCACTTCGAGACATTTTCAGCCATAGCCAGAAATTTCGAAACATTTCGAGACATTTTCAGCCATAACCTGGATGTGGCCCGAACTGAACCATCCGTTGGAAACTTAGAACGCTGCATCTTACCCAAAATACAGCCTTCACAAACATGTTTGACAGGTGCTTCAAGAGGCGGCAAAGAAGCAACCATATCAGATTTCTGCAAACGCAGCAAACTTGCAAAATTCAGATGACCAAAACGTGCATGCCAAAGTTTTGCATCTGAAATAGCCCTTGAATCTGCAAGAGCATTTGCAAAATTTTGTCCACACTTGTCATACAAAGTGAGCTTATACAGCCCACGACACAAGAGGCCAGATGCAACAATTTCATCACCAAAACTGAGATCATGAACTGTACATCTGTCATCCACAAATTTGATTACAAGTCCAAGTCTAGCAAGTGCGGATACAGACAAGAGATTCTTCTTGATCCCAGGTACATAAAGTACATCAACAAGTGTGAAGGAACTGCCATTTGCAGCAGTAAGCACAATCTTTCCAACTCCCTGAACTGGATAAGAGGCATTGTTGGCACAAGTGACTGAATTCCCATGAGGAACAGACTCGAGAGAGGTAAAAAATTCACGATGTGAGGTATTG
This sequence comes from Adiantum capillus-veneris, assembly GCF_014529385.1. Classification (NCBI taxonomy): domain Eukaryota; kingdom Viridiplantae; phylum Streptophyta; class Polypodiopsida; order Polypodiales; family Pteridaceae; genus Adiantum; species Adiantum capillus-veneris. The sequence goes on from NC_140939.1 coordinate 40,118,018, forward strand.
TGCTTTGTAGCACCAGTGTCGAAATACCACACATGTGAATCTACAGCAACTGACAAGCATGCATCATCGAAAACAGGATTGTAAGTGCACTCTGCGCTAAAAGCCCATTCTGCATCAACATCAGCATTACAATCTCCTTTTACAGAAGACTCAACAATGGCTGCATTTGTAGTGGAACCACCCTCTTTCTTCTTAGCCTCTTTGGCCTTCAACTTAGGACACGACTTGATCAAGTGATCATTAGCTTTACAATAATGGCAACACATCTTCTTTTTGCCCTTATCACCAGAATTTCCAGACGAAATACTGCCAGCAGAAGCATTAGGAACAGAATTTTTGCCACTAGCAGCAGAACCATAAGAAGTGGCTGCATTGCTGTTACCACCCTTTCTTTTAGAAGCAATAAAAGGAGAGAGA